>NC_068439.1:86539895-86673141 GCF_023373465.1 Oncorhynchus keta | reverse complement strand
CCCCCTGTATTGGACAAAAATGAATGGCATGTCATTGGCATCGGACAAACCATATACACATTGGCCAATACCACCCAATTCGGCGTTGATTCATCCAAAGTGTATTGCAAATGCCATATGGTAATTGCCAGTTGTAACACTTTAAAAATTCAACAGGGGGCAAATGCTCCACCCATATTGGATATGTAACCCAAATTAATGTCCAAAAGTAAAATTTTGAAAAAATGAACTTTTTTCAAAAACTTATCACCCCCTGTGCTTTCTGGACCGTTTTCGAAATTCTTTCGATTTTTTTGTCAATTACACATGTGTAAGAACTGTATGAATATACTTTTGTCCAATTATCATAATTTTTTTAAAAAATTATATGATAAAATATGTTTTGTCCAATTCCAATATGATTTCATAGGAAGTCAAAAGTCAAAAGTCAAAAATGTCAAAATTTTGTAAAAACTTCACACACCCATAAAAAGTGCTTTCTGGACCGTTTTTCGAAATTCTTTCGATTTTTTGTCAATTACACATGTGTAAGAACTGTATGAATATACTTTTGTCCAATTTTATTATCATAATTTTTTTTTTTTTACATGCGCATAAGGAATATGTTTTGTCCAATTCCAATATGATTTCATAGGAAGTCAAAAGTCAAAAGTCAAAAATGTCAAAATTTTGTAAAAACTTCACACACCCATAAAAAAGTGCTTTCTGGACCGTTTTCAAATTCTTTCGATTTTTTGTCAATTACACATGTGTAAGAACTGTATGAATATACTTTTGTCCAATTTTATTATCATAATTTTTTTTTTTTTTTACATGCGCATAAGGAATATGTTTTGTCCAATTCCAATATGATTTCATAGGAAGTCAAAGTCAAAAGTCAAAAATGTCAAAATTTTGTAAAAACTTCACACACCCTAAAAAGTGCTTTCTGGACCGTTTTTTGAAATTCTTTCAATTTTTTTGTCAATTACACATGTGTAAGAACTGTATGAATATACTTTTGTCCAATTTTATTATCATATTTTTTTATATATTTTTTAAATTGTGCATAAGGATTTTTTTGTGGGCCAAATGACGTAAGAAATTTGACATGCTCAAAAATCCTGCAGAAATGCAAAATTGACTGGCCTGATGAACTCGGGATGGCCGGGCAGTGATAGTTGTTCCTTTCCATCACTCGTTGTGTTGACTTCATCATGTCCATTTTGTGATGTTTTTTCACTATATAATCATATTGCAAGTGCACGTGCATTTTTGTACATTTCCATCACTCGCAATATGTTTTGCAATGTGCATTTACCATATGAAATTTGACCTTGCTCAAAAAATGCAAAATTGACTGGTCTGATGAACACAGGATGGCCGAGCAGTGATAGTTGTACATTTCCATCACTCGTTGTGTTGATTTCATCATGTCCATTAGGTGATGTTTTTACACTATAGAATCATATTGCAATCATGCATTTGCAATATGTTTTACCATATGAAATTTGACATGCTCAAAATGCAAAATTGACTGGTACCATATGAAGTTGTACATTTGACATCATGTCCATTAGGTGAAAAATGCAAATGTGCATTTACCATTGAAATTTGACTGGCAAAAATTGACTGATGAACACAGGATGGCTGAGCAGTGATAGTTGTTCATTTCCATCACTCGTTGTGTTGATTTCATCATGTCCATTTGTTTATGTTTTCACTTTTGTCACTGATGTTTTGGTTCAATGGGCTACCATCAGAATGCATATAAAATCCTGCAAATGCTGGCCTGATGAACACAGGATGGCCTGGCAGTGATAGTTGTTCCTTTCCATCACTTTCGTTGTGTTGAAAATGTTTTTCACTAAGAATCATATTGCAAATGCACGTGCATTGTTGTGCAACTAAAAATAAAAATATGCATTTACCGGTCATTCTGATATTAATGCTCGCTATGGGAACACAGGATGGCCGGGCAGTGATAGTTGTACATTTCCATCACTCGTTGTGTTGATTTCATCATGTCCATTAGGTGATGTTTTTACACTATAGAATCATATTGCAAGTGCGCGCGCATTTGCAATATGTTTCAATGTGCATTTACCATATGAAATTTGACATGCTCAAAAATGCAAATTTGACTGGTCTGATGGACACAGGATGGCCGAGCAGTGATAGTTGTACATTTCCATCACTCGTTGTGTTGATTTCATCATGTCCATTAGGTGATGTTTTTCACTATAGAATCATATTGCAAATGCACGTGCATTGTTGTGCAACTGGTAACCCAAAAATAAAATATGGTTGTAAATGCATTTACCGGTCATTCTGATATTAATGCTCGCTATGGGAACACAGGATGGCCGGGCAGTGATAGTTGTACATTTCCATCACTCGTTGTGTTGATTTCATCATGTCCATTAGGTGATGTTTTTACACTATAGAATCATATTGCAAGTGCGCGCGCATTTGCAATATGTTTCAATGTGCATTTACCATATGAAATTTGACATGCTTAAAATGCAAAATTGACTGGTCTGATGGACACAGGATGGCCGAGCAGTGATAGTTGTACATTTCCATCACTCGTTGTGTTGATTTCATCATGTCCATTAGGTGATGTTTTTTTTTCACTATAGAATCATATTGCAAGTGCGCGCAGCATTTGCAATATGTTTCAATGTGCATTACCATATGAAATTTGACATGCTCAAAAATGCAAAATTGACTGGTCTGATGAACACAGGATGGCTGAGCAGTGATAGTTGTACATTTCCATCACCTGTTGTGTTGATTTCATCATGTCCATTTGTTTATGTTTTCTCACTTTTGCAAAGTCACTGTGCATTTGCAATATGGTTCAATGGGCAGGTACCATCACGAATTTGTCATGCTATAAAAATCCTGCAGGAATGTGAAATTGACTGGTCTGATGAACACAGGATGGCCGAGCAGTGATAGTTGTACATTTCCATCACTTGTTGTGTTGATTTCATCATGTCCATTAGGTGATGTTTTTCACTATAGAATCATATTGCAAATGCACGTGCATTGTTGTGCAACTGGTAACCCAAAAATAAAATATGGTTGTAAATGCATTTACCGGTCATTCTGATATTAATGCTCGCTATGGGAACACAGGATGGCCGGGCAGTGATAGTTGTACATTTCCATCACTCGTTGTGTTGATTTCATCATGTCCATTAGGTGATGTTTTTACACTATAGAATCATATTGCAAGTGCGCGCATTTGCAATATGTTTCAATGTGCATTTACCATATGAAATTTGACATGCTCAAAAATGCAAAATTGACTGGTCTGATGGACACAGGATGGCCGAGCAGTGATAGTTGTACATTTCCATCACTCGTTGTGTTGATTTCATCATGTCCATTAGGTGATGTTTTTCACTATAGAATCATATTGCAAGTGCGCGCGCATTTGCAATATGTTTCAATGTGCATTTACCATATGAAATTTGACATGCTCAAAAATGCAAAATTGACTGGTCTGATGAACACAGGATGGCTGAGCAGTGATAGTTGTACATTTCCATCACCTGTTGTGTTGATTTCATCATGTCCATTTGTTTATGTTTTCTCACTTTTGCAAAGTCACTGTGCATTTGCAATATGGTTCAATGGGCAGGTACCATCACGAATTTGTCATGCTATAAAAATCCTGCAGGAATGTGAAATTGACTGGTCTGATGAACACAGGATGGCCGAGCAGTGATAGTTGTACATTTCCATCACTTGTTGTGTTGATTTCATCATGTCCATTAGGTGATGTTTTTTTTCACTATAGAATCATATTGCAAATGCACGTGCATTGTTGTGCAACTGGTAACCCAAAAATTAAAATATGGTTGTAAATGCATTTACCGGTCATTCTGATATTAATGCTCGCTATGGGAACACAGGATGGCCGGGCAGTGATAGTTGTACATTTCCATCACTCGTTGTGTTGATTTCATCATGTCCATTAGGTGATGTTTTTTCACTATAGAATCATATTGCAAGTGCGCGCATTTGCAATATGTTTCAATGTGCATTTACCATATGAAATTTGACATGCTCAAAATGCAAAATTGACTGGTCTGATGGACACAGGATGGCTGAGCAGTGATAGTTGTACATTTCCATCACCTGTTGTGTTGATTTCATCATGTCCATTTGTTTATGTTTTCTCACTTTTGCAAAGTCACTGTGCATTTGCAATATGGTTCAATGGGCAGGTACCATCACGAATTTGTCATGCTATAAAAATCCTGCAGGAATGTGAAATTGACTGGTCTGATGAACACAGGATGGCCGAGCAGTGATAGTTGTACATTTCCATCACTTGTTGTGTTGATTTCATCATGTCCATTAGGTGATGTTTTTCACTATAGAATCATATTGCAAATGCACGTGCATTGTTGTGCAACTGGTAACCCAAAAATTAAAATATGGTTGTAAATGCATTTACCGGTCATTCTGATATTAATGCTCGCTATGGGAACACAGGATGGCCGGGCAGTGATAGTTGTACATTTCCATCACTCGTTGTGTTGATTTCATCATGTCCATTAGGTGATGTTTTTACACTATAGAATCATATTGCAAGTGCGCGCGCATTTGCAATATGTTTCAATGTGCATTTACCATATGAAATTTGACATGCTCAAAAATGCAAAATTGACTGGTCTGATGGACACAGGATGGCCGAGCAGTGATAGTTGTACATTTCCATCACTCGTTGTGTTGATTTCATCATGTCCATTAGGTGATGTTTTTACACTATAGAATCATATTGCAAGTGCGCGCGCATTTGCAATATGTTTCAATGTGCATTTACCATATGAAATTTGACATGCTCAAAAATGCAAAATTGACTGGTCTGATGGACACAGGATGGCCGAGCAGTGATAGTTGTACATTTCCATCACTCGTTGTGTTGATTTCATCATGTCCATTAGGTGATGTTTTTACACTATAGAATCATATTGCAAGTGCGCGCATTTGCAATATGTTTCAATGTGCATTTACCATATGAAATTTGACATGCTCAAAAATGCAAAATTGACTGGTCTGATGGACACAGGATGGCCGAGCAGTGATAGTTGTACATTTCCATCACTCGTTGTGTTGATTTCATCATGTCCATTAGGTGATGTTTTTACACTATAGAATCATATTGCAAGTGCGCGCATTTGCAATATGTTTCAATGTGCATTTACCATATGAAATTTGACATGCTCAAAAATGCAAAATTGACTGGTCTGATGGACACAGGATGGCCGAGCAGTGATAGTTGTACATTTCCATCACTCGTTGTGTTGATTTCATCATGTCCATTAGGTGATGTTTTTCACTATAGAATCATATTGCAAGTGCACGCATTTGCAATATGTTTCAATGTGCATTTACCATATGAAATTTGACATGCTCAAAAATGCAAAATTGACTGGTCTGATGAACACAGGATGGCTGAGCAGTGATAGTTGTACATTTCCATCACTCTTTGTGTTGATTTCATCATGTCCATTTGTTTATGTTTTCTCACTTTTGCAAAGTCACTGTGCATTTGCAATATGGTTCAATGGGCAGGTACCATCACGAATTTGTCATGCTATAAAAATCCTGCAGGAATGTGAAATTGACTGGCCCGATGAACTCGGGATAGCTGGGCAGTGATTCTGGTTCATCTCCATGGCTCGTTAGGGTTGATTTCAGAATGTCACTTTTGGTGATGGTCCCTCTCCGTTTAAACATATTGCTAATGTACAAAAGTCAACTAGCAAGTCAGTGTCCATCAGTCAATTAGATGTCATTTTGACACCAAACTGATACCAATTGACACCAAACCCACTTTTTCCAACTCATTTAGAAGCCAACTATCATATATGTCAGAGCAGGCCCATAATTCACAGCGCCTTTAGTTTAAAACATAATAAAAACGTAAAACACATAGTTACGTTCTAGCTGCGGGTCCAGGTCAGACATTATGTGAAGGCCTATGTGAGGCGACCCCGAATCCCGAGTTTCGGCTCGATAGGTCCTTCGGTGCCCGAGTAAAACCCTAATTGGTGCTGAAAATCCACTTTTTTCCATGCCTTGCTATGGGGTCCTTGAATGAGCTATCGGACCGAAACGTTGGGGTCCGTCTCTATGGGCCGAGCCGGTTCCAATGCACCTAGTCTTGTGTCTCTGAGACTTTTCTAAATGTCGCCATTTTCGTAATGGTCAAAATGAATTGAAATCATTGCAAATGTACGAGGCTATTTCTCGGTCCGAGAACCTTCTAGAGCCACCTAACTCACCACGCACTATCGACCCGAGGTCTAAAACAGGTTTCTAAAGTTTCGAACTCTAGGTCTGACGGTTCTTTTTTAGCTCGAACAAAGCTAACTATTGGAGGCACTGTCTGTCTCTACAACCCCCAATACGTCCCTCCTTCCAAGTTGTGTGTCTGTGTGATTTAGTTTTCCTTTGAAATTTTATGGGAAAAATGACTGATTTACAGTTCATGGGGGTTGCCTAATCACACATATGAAGTTTTGGACAGATCTGACTTTTTAACCCCTCGAAACAGCCCCTGAGACACCAATTAAGGCACTTCCGGTTGGCACAGGAAGCTATAAGTCAACACATATCCTCACTGGGCTATGCTTTTACAGAATCCTGTGTTTTAAGTCCTTACGTTAAGAATTGACTGATTTACACAGGGTTGAATGCACTATGTCTATCAAACTGCAGGCAGGTAATGGAAAAACACTTTTAGGGTGATTTTAACCACTTCCGGTTGGTCCAGGAAGCCTAGAATCAACACAGGTAGACCTCATACTGGCCTGATGGACTGTTATCAAAGACAGGTTCATACGGCATTCATAACCCATATAGACTTCAGGTTGAATTTAGGGGTGCAGGCAATGTATTCCTATGGGGAGAGAAGTCAATGCAAACTATTTGAAGTAAACACCTTCTTTTAACTATTAAGGGTTAATGCCACACGGTCAAGGTTAGGCTTGCACGGATCGGAAGGACCTTAGGAACGTACCTGAGGTCGAATTGTGCTTCTCACCCTAACGGTTCTCTCACTGTCACCCAAAAGCAAATGACGTTGTGGGGCAGGCTTCATTTTGGGCCTACTTTTCTAATGGTCGCTG
Source organism: Oncorhynchus keta (assembly GCF_023373465.1). NCBI lineage: Eukaryota > Metazoa > Chordata > Actinopteri > Salmoniformes > Salmonidae > Oncorhynchus > Oncorhynchus keta. The sequence continues at coordinate 86,666,008 of NC_068439.1, read as the reverse complement.
CGCTCAGACCGAGCGAGCTACGGTCAAGCGGGATATCTCGTTGAACTCGGCACGGCCTAGACATTATGTTTATGCCATTGCCTGCTCTCTGTGTCTTTAAGAACCACACTTTTTCACTCCATCCTTGCTGTGTGTGCGTGTGAGAGCTTTTCTTTGACATCTGTTGGGAGAAATGACTGATTTACAGTTCATGAGGGTTACCTAGTCACACATATGAAGTTTTGAAAAGATCTGACCTTTTTAACCCTTGGAAACTGCCACTGTGACATCATTAAAGGCACTTCCGGTTGGCACAGGAAGCTATAAGTAAACCCATGTCTTGATTGACATAGAAACTTACAGAATCCTGAGTTTTAAGTCCTTACGTTAAGAATTGACTGATTTACACAGGGTTGAATGCACTATGTCTATCAAACTGCAGGCAGGTAATGGAAAAACAATTTTAGGGTGATTTTAACCACTTCCGGTTGGTCCAGGAAGCCTAGAATCAACACAGGTAGACCTCATACTGGCCTGATGGACTGTTACCAAAGACAGGTTCATACGGCATTCATAACCCATATAGACTTCAGGTTGAATTTAGGGGTGCAGGCAATGTATTCCTATGGGGAGAGAAATCAATGCAAACTATTTGAAGTAAACACCTTCTTTTAACTATTAAGGGTTAATGCCACACGGTCAAGGTTAGGCTTGCACGGATCGGAAGGACCTTAGGAACGTACCTGAGGTCGAATTGTGCTTCTCACCCTAACGGTTCTCTCACTGTCACCCAAAAGCAAATGACGTTGTGGGGCAGGCTTCATTTTGGGCCTACTTTTCTAATGGTCGCTGCGCTCAGACCGAGCGAGCTACGGTCAAGCGGGATATCTCGTTGAACTCGGCACGGCCTAGACATTATGTTTATGCCATTGCCTGCTCTCTGTGTCTTTAAGAACCACACTTTTTCACTCCATCCTTGCTGTGTGTGCGTGTGAGAGCTTTTCTTTGACATCTGCTGGGAGAAATGACTGATTTACAGTTTAGGAGGGTTACCTGGTCACACATATGAAGTTTTGGAGAGATGTGACTTTTCTAACCCTTCAAAACAGACAGTGTGACCCAATTAAAGGCACTTCCGGTTGGCACAGGAAGCTATAAGTAAACACATGTCTTGATTGACATAGCCACTTACAGAATCCTGAGTTTTAAGTCTTTAAGTTAAGAATTGACTGATCTACACAGGGTTGAATGCACTATGTCTATCAAACTGCATGCAGTGTATGGATCAACACTGATAAGGTGATTTCAACCACTTCCGGTTGCTTCAGGAAGCTTATAATTGGCACAGGTAGACCTCATAGTGGTCTGATGGACTGTCATAGAAGACAGGTTCATAAGTCATTCATAACCCACATAGGCTTCAGGTTGAATTTAGGGGTGCAGGCAATGTATTCCTATGGGGAGAGAAGTCAATGCAAACTCTTTGAAGTAAACACCTTATTTTAACTATTAAGGGTTAATGCCACACGGTCAAGGTTAGGCTTGCACGGATCGGGAGGACCTCAGGAACGTACCTGAGGTCGAATTGTGCTTCTCACCCTAACGGTTCTCTCACTGTCACCCAAAAGCAAATGACATTGAGGGCCAGGCTTCCTTTTGCGCCTTCTTTTTTCAAGGTCGCTGCACTCAGAGCGAGCTACGGTCAAGCGGGGCGTCTCGTTGAACTCTGCACAGCCTGGAGACTATGGTGATGCCATTTTTTGTGTTGATTTCAGAATGCCATTTTGGTGATGGTCCCTCTCCGTTTAAACATATTGCTAATGTACAAAAGTCAACTAGCAAGTCAGTGTCCACCAGTCAATTAGATGTCATTCTGACACCAAACTGATACCAATTGACACCAAACCCACTTTTTCCAACTCATTTAGAAGCCAACTATCACATATGTCAGAGCAGGCCCATAATTCACAGCGCCATTAGTTTAAAACATAATAAAAACGTAAAACACATAGTTACGTTCTAGCTGCGGGTCCAGGTCAGACATTATGTGAAGGCCTATGTGAGGCGACCCCGAATCCCGAGTTTCGGCTCGATAGGTCCTTCGGTGCCCGAGTAAAACCCTAATTGGTGCTGAAAATCCACTTTTTCCATGCCTTGCTATGGGGTCCTTGAATGAGCGATCGGACCGAAACGTTGGGGTCCGTCTCTATGGGCCGAGCCGGTTCCAATGCACCTAGTCTTGTGTCTCTGAGACTTTTCTAAATGTCGCCATTTTCGTAATGGTCAAAATGAATTGAAATCATTGCAAATGTACGAGGCTATTTCTCGGTCCGAGAACCTTCTAGAGCCACCTAACTCACCACGCACTATCGACCCGAGGTCTAGAACAGGTTTCTAAAGTTTCGGAACTCTAGGTCTGACGGTTCTTTTTAGCTCGAACAAAGCTAACTATTGGAGGCACTGTCTGTCTCTACAACCCCCAATACGTCCCTCCTTCCAAGTTGTGTGTCTGTGTGATTTAGTTTTCCTTTGAAATTTTATGGGAAAAATGACTGATTTACAGTTCATGGGGGTTGCCTAATCACACATATGAAGTTTTGGACAGATCTGACTTTTTTAACCCCTCGAAACAGCCCCTGAGACACCAATTAAGGCACTTCCGGTTGTCACAGGAAGCTATAAGTCAACACATATCCTCACTGGGCTATGCTTTTACAGAATCCTGAGTTTTAAGTCCTTACGTTAAGAATTGACTGATTTACACAGGGTTGAATGCACTATGTCTATCAAACTGCAGGCAGGTAATGGAAAAACACTTTTAGGGTGATTTTAACCACTTCCGGTTGGTCCAGGAAGCTTAGAATCAACACAGGTAGACCTCATACTGGCCTGATGGACTGTTACCAAAGACAGGTTCATACGGCATTCATAACCCATATAGACTTCAGGTTGAATTTAGGGGTAAAGGCAATGTATTCCTATGGGGAGAGAAATCAATGCAAACTTTTTGAAGTAAACACCATCTTTTAACTATTAAGGGTTAATGCCACACTGTCAACGTTAGGCTTGCACGGATCGGAAGGACCTTAGGAACATACCTGAGGTCGAATTGTGCTTCTCACCCTAACGGTTCTCTCACTGTCACCCAAAAGCAAATGACGTTGTGGGGCAGGCTTCATTTTGGGCCTACTTTTCTAATGGTCGCTGCGCTCAGACCGAGCGAGCTACGGTCAAGCGGGATATCTCGTTGAACTCGGCACGGCCTAGACATTATGTTTATGCCATTGCCTGCTCTCTGTGTCTTTAAGAACCGCACTTTTCACTCCATCCTTGCTGTGTGTGCGTGTGAGAGCTTTTCTTTGACATCTGCTGGGAGAAATGACTGATTTACAGTTCACGAGGGTTACCTAGTCACACATATGAAGTTTTGAAAAGATCTGACCTTTTTAACCCATGGAAACTGCCACTGTGACACCATTAAAGGCACTTCCGGTTGGCACAGGAAGCTATAAATAAACTCATATCATGATTGGGGTATGCCTTTACAGAATCCCGAGTTTTAAGTCTTTACGTTAAGAACTGAGTTATTTACGGAGGGTTTAGTGAGTGTGTGTTATTTCAGAAAATCATAGAAAATCACAGAAATCTCGCAGAGCTCCGCAGCACACTTTAAAAAGATTCGTAAGAACAACCTGCAACTGGATCTGTAACCGTTGAAAAAAAACACCTATCCGTGAACATCACCAAGGTGTCGTTGTACGATTTCTCTTAAATGACGATAGATAAATGGCTGGTTCTTTTTTATTGACACCGGAGGCTCCTTGACTTTGACGTGAAGTGGAAAAATAATTTCTCTATTTTCATTTTGGACCTTTAATCCCAGATAAATGGCCATAACTCAAAAACCGTTGAGGCCTAGACGCCATCTTGTTCGGGGCCAACTGCCCATTATGCCGCCCTACGCTCACCGAGTTTCGGCTTCTAAATATTTTCAGTTTTCGAGATAAGGCCCCGTCGTGAATCGTGATGTTTTGTAGCAATAGCCATATGATTGCTTATGCCCTCTTGTGGGAATTTCCGGGACATGGGAAAAATGACATAAATCTTATTATTTTTGTAAAACGGAAACCGAATGTCCGACAACGTTCATTTGATGACTTCCCGGTAGGTCCGGCCCTGCCGCTCGGCCCGACGCCGTCCGCGAATTTTACAAACGATTTCGGACGTCTAGTAAGGGACCGTACATTTGCAATATGGACTTTCTCACTAACCATACAGGTACTGCCGAATTCTTCCCTTATGTATGTAAACACACAGTCCAGTTCATAGTGAATGATGACAGACAGTCCAGTTCAAAGTGAATGATGACAGGCCCTACTGTCTGTAAACACACAGTCCAGTTCATAGTGAATGATGACAGGCCCTACTGCCTGTAAACACACAGTCCAGTTCATAGTGAATGATGACAGGCCCTACTGTCTGTAAACACACAGTCCAGTTCATAGTGAATGATGACAGGCCCTACTGTCTGTAAACACACAGTCCAGTTCATAGTGAATGATGACAGGCCCTACTGTCTATAAACACACAGTCCAGTTCATAGTGAATGATGACAGGCCCTACTGTCTGTAAACACACAGTCCAGTTCATAGTGAATGATGACAGGCCCTACTGTCTATAAACACACAGTCCAGTTCATAGTGAATGATGCCAGGCCCTACTGCCTGTAAACACACAGTCCACTTCATAGTGAATGATGCCAGGCCCATGAGGCAAATGGCTTGTTTGTATAAAGGCCTACTGTATCTCTGATTGTATATAGCGCACCGGTCTGTATAGACTCGGTCCTGGATAAGACAGATGGTTTTATTCAGTTGTATTTATTGCAGTGCCTATTCATTTTACAATCACACGGCCGCTTTCCCACAATGTATCGCTTATAGAATTTTCACAAATGCCTTAGTATACGTAATTCCAAAACATTAAAAAAATGTATGAAAAAGTGAAAATTACCACATCTAAGTGGTCGCTTGTTACCAGAGAGAGGATAATTCATTCTAGCTACCGGAGAGAGGATAATTCATTCTAGCTACCGGAGAGAGGATAATTCATTCTAGCTACCGGAGAGAGGATCATTTATCCTAGCTACCGGAGAGAGGATCATTCATCCTAGCTACCGGAGAGATTATCATTTATCCTAGCTACCGGAGAGATTATCATTCATCCTAGCTACCGGAGAGAGGATCATTCATCCTAGCTACCGGAGAGAGGATCATTCATCCTAGCTACCGGAGAGAGGATCATTCATCCTAGCTACCAGAGAGAGGATCATTCATCCTAGCTACCGGAGAGAGGATCATTCATCCTAGCTACCGGAGAGAGGATCATTCATCCTAGCTACCAGAGAGAGGATCATTCATCCTAGCTACCAGAGAGAGGATCATTCATCCTAGCTACCGGAGAGAGGATCATTCATCCTAGCTACCTGAGAGAGGATCATTCATCCTAGCTACCGGAGAGAGGATCATTCATCCTAGCTACCGGAGAGAGGATCATTCATCCTAGCTACCGGAGAGAGGATCATTCATCCTAGCTACCAGAGAGAGGATCATTCATCCTAGCTACCGGAGAGAGGATCATTCATCCTAGCTACCGGAGAGAGGATCATTCATCCTAGCTACCTGAGAGAGGATCATTCATCCTAGCTACCTGAGAGAGGATCATTCATCCTAGCTACCGGAGAGAGGATCATTCATCCTAGCTACCAGAGAGAGGATCATTCATCCTAGCTACCTGAGAGAGGATCATTCATCCTAGCTACCGGAGAGAGGATCATTCATCCTAGCTACCGGAGAGAGGATCATTCATCCTAGCTACTGGAGAGAGGATCATTCATCCTAGCTACCGGAAAGAATATTTGCTTCATGGTCACAGTGTATCAAATCAAATTATCTTGGTCAGATACACATGGTTAGCAATACATACATGTATGTGGACGAGCGATGCGGCATAATCAAGATGCAGTAGATGTTATTGAGTATAGTAAATACATAAGAGATGAGTGATGTAGGATATAACATTATTTAAAGTGACTAGTGATACCTTTATTAAATCAATTTATTAAAGTGGCCAGTGATTTGAGTCAGTGTGTTGGCAGCAGCCACTCTATGTTAGTGGTGGCTGTTTAACAGTCTGATGGCCTTGAGATAGAAGCTGTTTAACAGTCTGATGGCCTTGAGGTAGAAGCTGTTTAACAGTCTGATGGCCTTGAGATAGAAGCTGTTGTTCAGTCTCTCGGTCCCTGCTTTGATGCACCTGTACTGACCTCGCCTTCTGGATGATAGCAGGGTGAACAGGCAGTGGCTCGGGTGGTTGTTGTCCTTGATGATCTTTTTGGCCTTCCTGTGACATCGGGTGGTGTAGGTGTCATGGAGGGCAGGTAGTTTGCCCCCGGTGATGCGTTGTGCAGACATCACTACCCTCTGGAGAGCCTTACGGTTGTGGGCAGTGCAGTTTCCGTACCAGGCGGTGATACAGCCCGACAGGATGCTCTCGATTGTGCAACTGTAAAAGTTTGTGAGTGCTTTTGGTGACAAGCCGAATTTCTTCAGCCTCCTGAGGTTGAAGAGGCGCTGCTGCGCCTTCTTCACCACGCTGTCTGTGTGGGTGGACCAATTCAGTTTGTCGTTGATGTGTACGCCGAGGAACTTAAAACTTTCCACCGTCTCCACTACTGTCCTGTTGATGTGGGTGGGGGGGGGTGCTCCTTCTGCTGATTCCTGAAGTCCATGATCATCTCCTTTGTTGGCAAACATCTGATGCCCATGCAAGCTTGTTTTTATTATATTGTTCTCTGTTCAATGCAACAATTAAAAAAATGAGTGCTAACCTAAATACCCATCTAGGCATAATCCACAGTTGTGACCCTAATTTCAGAGTTTTTTGTAACCTGCCAAACCCCTTGCAACATTGAAACGAATGTGTCCCTGCCTGGTACGGCAACTGCTTGGCATCCTACCGTACGGCACTGCAGAGGGTACGGCCCAGTACATCTCTGGGACCAAGCTTCCTGTAATGCAGAACCTCTATACTCACTGTCAGACTCCTAATTGACAGGGACATGATCCTCATATTCAGGAAGTTCTTCATCTTCCAAAGGGGAAAGTGCACCTTCCACACTAGCTTCTCTCTCTGAAGACTCTCCTTCCACACTAGCTTCTCTCTCTGAAGACTCTCCTTCCAAACTAGCTTCTCTCTCTGAAGACTCTCCTTCCAAACTAGCTTCTCTCTCTGAAGACTCTCCTTCCACACTAGCTTCTCTCTCTGAAGACTCTCCTTCCAAACTAGCTTCTCTCTCTGAAGACTCTCCTTCCACACTAGCTTCTCTCTCTGAAGACTCTCCTTCCACACTAGCTTCTCTCTCTGAAGACTCTCCTTCCAAACTAGCTTCTCTCTCTGAAGACTCTCCTTCCACACTAGCTTCTCTCTCTGAAGACTCTCCTTCCAAACTAGCTTCTCTCTCTGAAGACTCTCCTTCCACACTAGCTTCTCTCTCTGAAATTAATGTTTTCTAAGGCCCTCTGAGGAGAGATTATTTTTGCCATACTGATTGATTGTGGTAAGGAGCCACACATGAAAAGCTATTTATTTGTTGTGTCCATCCCCCAATTTGCACCCGGCTGGGGTAGATTGTGGGAAAATACAGATTTTTTTTTTTTTTACAATGTATTAAAATCATTTATAGAAATAATGTATTGTTTTAACATTGTGCAGATTCCTGCAAGACATTGTGTAGTTTCACACACTACAAAGGCTAAAGAGTGGGATAAAAGTGGTGAGACAGACAGACAGACAGGGAGACAGGGAGGCAGGGAGATAGACAGGCAGGCAGACAGACAGACAGACAGACAGACAGACAGACAGACAGACAGACAGACAGACAGACAGGGAGATAGGGAGACAGGGAGATAGGGAGACAGACAGGGAGATAGGGAGACAGGCAGGGAGTCAGACAGGGAGACAGACAGGGAGACAGGCAGGAGACAGACAGACAGGCAGGGAGACAGACAGACAGGCAGGGAGACAGACAGACAGGCAGGGAGACAGACAGGGAGACAGGCAGACAGACAGGGAGACAGGCAGGAGACAGGCAGACAGGCAGGGAGACAGACAGACAGGCAGGGAGACAGACAGACAGGCAGGGAGACAGGCAGACAGGCAGGGAGACAGACAGGGAGACAGGCAGACAGGCAGGGAGACAGGCAGGGAGACAGGCAGACAGGCAGGGAGACAGGCAGGCAGGCAGGGAGATAGACAGGCAGACAGGCAGACAGGCAGGGAGACAGACAGGCAGGCAGGCAGGGAGACAGGCAGACAGGCAGGGAGACAGGCAGACAGGCAGGGAGATAGACAGACAGGCAGGGAGATAGACAGGGAGACAGGCAGACAGGCAGGGAGACAGACAGGCAGGCAGGGAGATAGACAGGGAGACAGGCAGACAGGCAGGGAGACAGACAGGCAGGCAGGGAGATAGACAGGGAGACAGGCAGACAGGCAGGGAGACAGACAGGTTCTTGGTGCTATGTTGAAACAGCAGGCCCAGGGAGGAGGAAGACAGGCAGGGAGACAGACAGGCAGGCAGGGAGATAGACAGACAGGCAGGGAGATAGACAGGGAGGCAGGGAGACAGACAGGTTCTTGGTGCTATGTTGAAACAGCAGGCCCAGGCAGGGAGTCAGACAGGGAGACAGGCAGGGAGTCAGACAGGGAGGCAGGCAGGGAGGCAGGCAGGGAGACAGACAGGTTCTTGGTGCTGTGTTGAAACAGCAGGCCCAGGGAGGAGGAAGACAGGCAGGGAGACAGACAGGTTCTTGGTGCTATGTTGAAACAGCAGGCCCAGGGAGGAGGAAGACAGGGAGACAGGCAGGGAGACAGACAGGTTCTTGGTGCTGTGTTGAAACAGCAGGCCCAGGGAGGAGGAAGACAGGCAGGGAGACAGACAGGCAGGCAGGCAGACAGGCAGGGAGACAGACAGGTTCTTGGTGCTATGTTGAAACAGCAGGCCCAGGGAGGAGGAAGACAGGCAGGGAGACAGACAGGCAGGGAGACAGACAGGTTCTTGGTGCTATGTTGAAACAGCAGGCCCAGGCAGGAGTCAGACAGGGAGGCAGGCAGGGAGACAGACAGGTTCTTGGTGCTATGTTGAAACAGCAGGCCCAGACAGGCAGGGAGACAGACAGGCAGGCAGGGAGACAGACAGGTTCTTGGTGCTATGTTGAAACAGCAGGCCCAGGGAGGAGGAAGACAGGCAGGGAGACAGACAGGCAGGCAGGGAGACAGACAGGTTCTTGGTGCTATGTTGAAACAGCAGGCCCAGGGAGGAGGAAGACAGGCAGGGAGACAGACAGGGAGGCAGGCAGGGAGACAGACAGGTTCTTGGTGCTGTGTTGAAACAGCAGGCCCAGGGAGGAGGAAGACAGGCAGGCAGGGAGTCAGACAGGCAGACAGGCAGGGAGACAGACAGGTTCTTGGTGCTGTGTTGAAACAGCAGGCCCAGGGAGGAGGAAGACAGAGTGAAGGCACACAGCAAACCTTTTTATTTCATTTTTACTTATTTTCACCTACACACACACTTTTCCACACTTGTATTACTCTCTGGTAACCACATATGTAATATAAATGTGTAGGGGGGTGCACAGTGTGCACTCAATGAAAATGTTTAAATGTTTAAATGTTCTTCACAGAAAATGAGCCAAGGCCAATGAGTCTCAGGTTGAAAAGATCATTAATTGTATACTTTTACTTTAATTAAACATTGAAAATGGGTCCAACAGACCAGAACACCACACAAGGGTTAACTAGCTAGCCAACAGTTACGTGCTATATGTATTCGTTCACTGTCGGCCAGTTTTGTCACGCCCCTCTTCCCTCAACTTTTTAATTACGCCGACAAACACTTCGTTGCTCGTTGTGAATTCAGTGTTCTTCTGTATACTCCATGCCAGAATGAGAGGGGGGGGATATGTTGGTTTAAAACAGCTCTGAGTCAAGCGTAGCTGCTAACATTAATCCAATATTCTTAGCCATTGATGTTTTTCACTGAACCATAAAAGTCCCATAGATCTGACGATCGGCTCTGTTTTTGTTGAATTCCCAAACTCACACAGTATCCCTTTTTCTGCCCGCCAGTCACTGACGCAGGTAAGGGCCCACTTGGTTGGTTTCACAGTGTTCTGGTAGGGCCCACTTGGTTGGTTTCACAGTGTTCTGGTAGGGCCCACTTGGTTGGTTTCACAGTGTTCTGATAAGGGCCCACTTGGTTGGTTTCACAGTGTTCTGATAAGGGCCCACTTGGTTGGTTTCACAGTGTTCTGGTAAGGGCCCACTTGGTTGGTTTCACAGTGTCCTGGTAAGGGCCCACTTGGTTGGTTTCACAGTGTTCTGGTAAGGGCCCACTTGGTTGGTTTCACAGTGTTCTGGTAGGGCCCACTTGGTTGGTTTCACAGTGTTCTGGTAGGGCCCACTTGGTTGGTTTCACAGTGTTCTGGTAGGGCCCACTTGGTTGGTTTCACAGTGTTCTGGTAGGGCCCACTTGGTTGGTTTCACAGTGTTCTGGTAAGGGCCCACTTGGTTGGTTTCACAGTGTTCTGGTAAGGGCCCACTTGGTTGGTTTCACAGTGTTCTGGTAGGGCCCACTTGGTTGGTTTCACAGTGTTCTGGTAGGGCCCACTTGGTTGGTTTCACAGTGTTCTGGTAAGGGCCCACTTGGTTGGTTTCACAGTGTTCTGGTAGGGCCCACTTGGTTGGTTTCACTGGTTGGTTTCACGCAGGTAAGGGCCCACTTGGTTGGTTTCACTGACGCAGGTAAGGGCCCACTTGGTTGGTTTCACAGTGTTCTGGTAAGGGCCCACTTGGTTGGTTTCACAGTGTTCTGGTAAGGGCCCACTTGGTTGGTTTCACAGTGTTCTGGTAAGGGCCCACTTGGTTGGTTTCACAGTGTTCTGGTAGGGCCCACTTGGTTGGTTTCACAGTGTTCTGGTAGGGCCCACTTGGTTGGTTTCACAGTGTTCTGGTAGGGCCCACTTGGTTGGTTTCACAGTGTTCTGGTAGGGCCCACTTGGTTGGTTTCACAGTGTTCTGGTAAGGGCCCACTTGGTTGGTTTCACAGTGTTCTGGTAAGGGCCCACTTAGTTGGTTTCACAGTGTTCTGGTAGGGCCCACTTGGTTGGTTTCACAGTGTTCTGGTAAGGGCCCACTTGGTTGGTTTCACAGTGTTCTGGTAAGGGCCCACTTGGTTGGTTTCACAGTGTTCTGGTAAGGGCCCACTTGGTTGGTTTCACAGTGTTCTGGTAAGGGCCCACTTGGTTGGTTTCACAGTGTTCTGGTAGGGCCCACTTGGTTGGTTTCACTGACGCAGGTAAGGGCCCACTTGGTTGGTTTCACTGTTCTGGTACGCAGGTAAGGGCCCACTTGGTTGGTTTCACAGTGTTCTGGTAAGGGCCCACTTGGTTGGTTTCACAGTGTTCTGGTAAGGGTAAGGGCCCACTTGGTTGGTTTCACAGTGTTCTGGTAGGGCCCACTTGGTTGGTTTCACAGTGTTCTGGTAGGGCCCACTTGGTTGGTTTCACAGTGTTCTGGTAGGGCCCACTTGGTTGGTTTCACAGTGTTCTGGTAGTGGCCCACTTGGTTGGTTTCACAGTGTTCTGGTAAGGGCCCACTTGGTTGGTTTCACAGTGTTCTGGTAAGGGTAAGGGCCCACTTGGTTGGTTTCACAGTGTTCTGGTAAGGGCCCACTTTGTTGGTTTCACAGTGTTCTGGTAAGGGCCCACTTTGTTGGTTTCACAGTGTTCTGGTAGGGCCCACTTGGTTGGTTTCACAGTGTTCTGGTAAGGGCCCACTTGGTTGGTTTCACAGTGTTCTGGTAAGGGCCCACTTTGTTGGTTTCACAGTGTTCTGGTAAGGGCCCACTTGGTTGGTTTCACAGTGTTCTGGTAGGGCCCACTTGGTTGGTTTCACAGTGTTCTGGTAAGGGCCCACTTGGTTGGTTTCACAGTGTTCTGGTAAGGGCCCACTTTGTTGGTTTCACAGTGTTCTGGTAAGGGCCCACTTGGTTGGTTTCACAGTGTTCTGGTAGGGCCCACTTGGTTGATTTCACAGTGTTCTGGTAGGGCCCACTTGGTTGGTTTCACAGTGTTCTGATAAGGGCCCACTTGGTTGGTTTCACAGTGTTCTGGTAGGGCCCACTTGGTTGGTTTCACAGTGTTCTGATAAGGGCCCACTTGGTTGGTTTCACAGTGTTCTGATAAGGGCCCACTTGGTTGGTTTCACAGTGTTCTGATAAGGGCCCACTTGGTTGGTTTCACAGTGTTCTGGTAGGGCCCACTTGGTTGGTTTCACAGTGTTCTGGTAAGGGCCCACTTGGTTGGTTTCACAGTGTTCTGATAAGGGTAAGGGCCCACTTGGTTGGTTTCAGAGTCTTCTGGTAGGGCCCACTTGGTTGGTTTCACAGTGTTCTGGTAGGGCCCACTTGGTTGGTTTCACAGTGTTCTGGTAAGGGCCCACTTGGTTGGTTTCACAGTGTTCTGGTAAGGGTAAGGGCCCACTTGGTTGGTTTCACAGTGTTCTGGTAAGGGCCCACTTGGTTGGTTTCACAGTGTTCTGGTAAGGGCCCACGTGGTTGGTTTCACAGTGTTCTGATAAGGGTAAGGGCCCACTTGTTTGGTTTCAGAGTCTTCTGGTAGGGCCCACTTGGTTGGTTTCACAGTGTTCTGGTAAGGGCCCACTTGGTTGGTTTCACAGTGTTCTGGTAAGGGTAAGGGCCCACTTGGTTGGTTTCACAGTGTTCTGGTAGGGCCCACTTGGTTGGTTTCACAGTGTTCTGGTAGGGCCCACTTGGTTGGTTTCACAGTGTTCTGGTAGGGCCCACTTGGTTGGTTTCACAGTGTTCTGGTAAGGGTAAGGGCCCACTTGGTTGGTTTCACAGTGTTCTGGTAAGGGCCCACTTGGTTGGTTTCACAGTGTTCTGGTAAGGGCCCACTTGGTTGGTTTCACAGTGTTCTGGTAGGGCCCACTTGGTTGGTTTCACAGTCTTCTGGTAAGGGCCCACTTGGTTGGTTTCACAGTGTTCTGGTAGGGCCCACTTGGTTGGTTTCACAGTGTTCTGGTAAGGGCCCACTTGGTTGGTTTCACAGTGTTCTGGTAAGGGTAAGGGCCCACTTGGTTGGTTTCACAGTGTTCTGGTAGGGCCCACTTGGTTGGTTTCACAGTGTTCTGGTAAGGGCCCACTTGGTTGGTTTCACAGTGTTCTGGTAAGGGTAAGGGCCCACTTGGTTGGTTTCACAGTGTTCTGGTAAGGGTAAGGGCCCACTTGGTTGGTTTCACAGTGTTCTGGTAGGGCCCACTTTGTTGGTTTCACAGTGTTCTGGTAAGGGCCCACTTAGTTGGTTTCACAGTGTTCTGGTAAGGGTAAGGGCCCACTTGGTTGGTTTCACAGTGTTCTGATAAGGGCCCACTTGGTTGGTTTCACAGTGTTCTGGTAAGGGCCCACTTGGTTGGTTTCACAGTGTTCTGGTAAGGGTAAGGGCCCACTTGGTTGGTTTCACAGTGTTCTGGTAAGGGCCCACTTGGTTGGTTTCACAGTGTTCTGGTAAGGGTAAGGGCCCACTTGGTTGGTTTCACAGTGTTCTGGTAAGGGCCCACTTAGTTGGTTTCACAGTGTTCTGGTAAGGGTAAGGGCCCACTTGGTTGGTTTCACAGTGTTCTGGTAGGGCCCACTTAGTTGGTTTCACAGTGTTCTGGTAAGGGTAAGGGCCCACTTAGTTGGTTTCACAGTGTTCTGGTAAGGGCCCACTTGGTTGGTTTCACAGTGTTCTGATAAGGGGCCCATTTTGTTGGTTTCACAGTGTTCAGGTAAGGGCCCACTTGGTTGGTTTCACAGTGTTCTGGTAAGGGCCCACTTTATTGGTTTCACAGTATTCTGGTAAGGGCCCATTTTGTTGGTTTCACAGTGTTCTGGTAAGGGCCCACTTGGTTGGTTTCACATTGTTCTGGTAGGGCCCACTTTATTGGTTTCACAGTGTTCTGGTAAGGGCCCATTTTGTTGGTTTCACAGTGTTCTGGTAAGGGCCCATTTTGTTGGTTTCACAGTGTTCTGGTAAGGGTAAGGGCCCACTTGGTTGGTTTCACAGTGTTCTGGTAGGGCCCACTTGGTTGGTTTCACAGTGTTCTGGTAAGGGCCCACTTGGTTGGTTTCACAGTGTTCTGGTAAGGGTAAGGGCCCACTTGGTTGGTTTCACAGTGTTCTGGTAAGGGTAAGGGCCCACTTGGTTGGTTTCACAGTGTTCTGGTAAGGGCCCACTTGGTTGGTTTCACAGTGTTCTGGTAAGGGCCCACTTGGTTGGTTTCACAGTGTTCTGGTAAGGGTAAGGGCCCACTTGGTTGGTTTCACAGTGTTCTGGTAAGGGCCCACTTGGTTGGTTTCACAGTGTTCTGATAAGGGCCCACTTGGTTGGTTTCACAGTGTTCTGGTAAGGGTAAGGGCCCACTTGGTTGGTTTCACAGTGTTCTGATAAGGGCCCACTTGGTTGGTTTCACAGTGTTCTGGTAAGGGTAAGGGCCCACTTGGTTGGTTTCACAGTGTTCTGGTAAGGGCCCACTTAGTTGGTTTCACAGTGTTCTGGTAAGGGTAAGGGCCCACTTAGTTGGTTTCACAGTGTTCTGGTAAGGGCCCACTTAGTTGGTTTCACAGTGTTCTGGTAAGGGTAAGGGCCCACTTAGTTGGTTTCACAGTGTTCTGGTAAGGGCCCACTTGGTTGGTTTCACAGTGTTCTGATAAGGGCCCATTTTGTTGGTTTCACAGTGTTCAGGTAAGGGCCCACTTGGTTGGTTTCACAGTGTTCTGGTAAGGGCCCACTTTATTGGTTTCACAGTATTCTGGTAAGGGCCCATTTTGTTGGTTTCACAGTGTTCTGGTAAGGGCCCACTTGGTTGGTTTCACATTGTTCTGGTAGGGCCCACTTTATTGGTTTCACAGTGTTCTGGTAAGGGCCCATTTTGTTGGTTTCACAGTGTTCTGGTAAGGGCCCATTTTGTTGGTTTCACAGTGTTCTGGTAAGGGCCCACTTGGTTGGTTTCACAGTGTTCTGGTAGGGCCCACTTGGTTGGTTTCACAGTGTTCTGGTAAGGGTAAGGGCCCACTTGGTTGGTTTCACAGTGTTCTGGTAAGGGTAAGGGCCCACTTGGTTGGTTTCACAGTGTTCTGGTAAGGGCCCACTTGGTTGGTTTCACAGTGTTCTGATAAGGGCCCACTTGGTTGGTTTCACAGTGTTCTGGTAAGGGTAAGGGCCCACTTGGTTGGTTTCACAGTGTTCTGGTAAGGGCCCACTTGGTTGGTTTCACAGTGTTCTGATAAGGGCCCACTTGGTTGGTTTCACAGTGTTCTGGTAAGGGTAAGGGCCCACTTGGTTGGTTTCACAGTGTTCTGATAAGGGCCCACTTGGTTGGTTTCACAGTGTTCTGGTAAGGGTAAGGGCCCACTTGGTTGGTTTCACAGTGTTCTGGTAAGGGCCCACTTAGTTGGTTTCACAGTGTTCTGGTAAGGGTAAGGGCCCACTTAGTTGGTTTCACAGTGTTCTGGTAAGGGCCCACTTAGTTGGTTTCACAGTGTTCTGGTAAGGGTAAGGGCCCACTTAGTTGGTTTCACAGTGTTCTGGTAAGGGCCCACTTGGTTGGTTTCACAGTGTTCTGATAAGGGCCCATTTTGTTGGTTTCACAGTGTTCAGGTAAGGGCCCACTTGGTTGGTTTCACAGTGTTCTGGTAAGGGCCCACTTTATTGGTTTCACAGTATTCTGGTAAGGGCCCATTTTGTTGGTTTCACAGTGTTCTGGTAAGGGCCCACTTGGTTGGTTTCACATTGTTCTGGTAGGGCCCACTTTATTGGTTTCACAGTGTTCTGGTAAGGGCCCATTTTGTTGGTTTCACAGTGTTCTGGTAAGGGCCCATTTTGTTGGTTTCACAGTGTTCTGGTAAGGGCCCACTTGGTTGGTTTCACAGTGTTCTGGTAGGGCCCACTTTGTTGGTTTCACAGTGTTCTGGTAAGGGCCCACTTGGTTGGTTTCACATTGTTCTGGTAGGGCCCACTTTATTGGTTTCACAGTCAGTGTTCTGGTAAGGGCCCACTTTGTTGGTTTCACAGTATTCTGGTAAGGGCCCATTTTGTTGGTTTCACAGTGTTCTGGTAAGGGCCCACTTGGTTGGTTTCACAGTGTTCTGGTAGGGCCCACTTTGTTGGTTTCACAGTGTTCTGGTAAGGGCCCATTTTGTTGGTTTCACAGTGTTCTGGTAAGGGCCCACTTGGTTGGTTTCACAGTGTTCTGGTAAGGGTAAGGGCCCACTTGGTTGGTTTCACAGTGTTCTGGTAAGGGTAAGGGCCCACTTTGTTTGGTTTCACAGTGTTCTGTTAGGGCCCACTTGATTGGTATCACAGTGTTCTGGTAAGGGTAAGGGCCCACTTTATTGGTTTCACAGTGTTCTGGTAAGGGTATGGGCCCACTTGGTTGGTTTCAGAGTCTTCTGGTAAGGGCCCACTTGGTTGGTTTCACAGTGTTCTGGTAAGGGTAAGGGCCCACTTGGTTGGTTTCACAGTGTTCTGGTAAGGGTAAGGGCCCACTTTGTTTGGTTTCACAGTGTTCTGTTAGGGCCCACTTGATTGGTATCACAGTGTTCTGGTAAGGGTAAGGGCCCACTTTATTGGTTTCACAGTGTTCTGGTAAGGGCCCACTTTATTGGTTTCACAGTGTTCTGGTAAGGGCCCACTTTATTGGTTCCACAGTGTTCTGATAAGGGCCCACTTGGTTGGTTTCACAGTGTTCTGGTAACGGTAAGGGCCCACTTGGTTGGTTTCACAGTGTTCTGGTAAGGGTAAGGGCCCACTTGGTTGGTTTCACAGTGTTCTGGTAGGGCCAACTTTATTGGTTTCACAGTGTTCTGGTAAGGGCCCACTTGGTTGGTTTCACAGTGTTCTGGTAAGGGTAAGGGCCCACTTGGTTGGTTTCACAGTGTTCTGGTAAGGGTAAGGGCCCACTTGGTTGGTTTCACAGTGTTCTGGTAAGGGCCCATTTTGTTGGTTTCACAGCGCTCAGGTAAGGGCCTACTTTATTGGTTTCACAGTGTTCTGGTAAGGGCCCACTTCATTGGTTCCACAGTGTTCTGATAAGGGCCCACTTGGTTGGTTTCACAGTGTTCTGGGAAGGGCCCACTTGGTTGGTATCACAGTGTTCTGGTAAGGGTATGGGCCCACTTGGTTGGTTTCAGAGTCTTCTGGTAAGGGCCCACTTGGTTGGTTTCACAGTGTTCTGGTAAGGGTAAGGGCCCACTTGGTTGGTTTCACAGTGTTCTGGTAAGGGTAAGGGCCCACTTTGTTTGGTTTCACAGTGTTCTGTTAGGGCCCACTTGATTGGTATCACAGTGTTCTGGTAAGGGTAAGGGCCCACTTTATTGGTTTCACAGTGTTCTGGTAAGGGCCCACTTTATTGGTTTCACAGTGTTCTGGTAAGGGCCCACTTTATTGGTTCCACAGTGTTCTGATAAGGGCCCACTTGGTTGGTTTCACAGTGTTCTGGTAACGGTAAGGGCCCACTTGGTTGGTTTCACAGTGTTCTGGTAAGGGTAAGGGCCCACTTGGTTGGTTTCACAGTGTTCTGGTAGGGCCAACTTTATTGGTTTCACAGTGTTCTGGTAAGGGCCCACTTGGTTGGTTTCACAGTGTTCTGGTAGGGCCCACTTGGTTGGTATCACAGTGTTCTGGTAGGGCCCACTTGGTTGGTTTCACAGTGTTCTGGTAGGGGCCACTTGGTTGGTATCACAGTGTTCTGGTAAGGGTAAGGGCCCACTTGGTTGGTTTCACAGTGTTCTGGTAAGGGCCCACTTGGTTGGTTTCACAGTGTTCTGGTAGGGGCCACTTGGTTGGTTTCACAGTGTTCTGGGAAGGGCCCACTTGGTTGGTTTCACAGTGTTCTGGTAGGGACCACTTGGTTGGTTTCACAGTGTTCTGGGAAGGGCCCACTTGGTTGGTATCACAGTGTTCTGGTAAGGGTAAGGGCCCACTTGGTTGGTTTCAGAGTCTTCTGGTAAGGGCCCACTTGGTTGGTTTCACAGTGTTCTGGTAAGGGTAAGGGCCCACTTGGTTGGTTTCACAGTGTTCTGGTAAGGGTAAGGGCCCACTTGGTTGGTTTCACAGTGTTCTGGTAAGGGCCCATTTTGTTGGTTTCACAGCGCTCAGGTAAGGGCCTACTTTATTGGTTTCACAGTGTTCTGGTAAGGGCCCACTTCATTGGTTCCACAGTGTTCTGATAAGGGCCCACTTGGTTGGTTTCACAGTGTTCTGGGAAGGGCCCACTTGGTTGGTATCACAGTGTTCTGGTAAGGGTATGGGCCCACTTGGTTGGTTTCAGAGTCTTCTGGTAAGGGCCCACTTGGTTGGTTTCACAGTGTTCTGGTAAGGGTAAGGGCCCACTTGGTTGGTTTCACAGTGTTCTGGTAAGGGTAAGGGCCCACTTGGTTGGTTTCACAGTGTTCTGGTAAGGGCCCATTTTGTTGGTTTCACAGCGTTCAGGTAAGGGCCTACTTTATTGGTTTCACAGTGTTCTGGTAAGGGCCCACTTCATTGGTTCCACAGTGTTCTGATAAGGGCCCACTTGGTTGGTTTCACAGTGTTCTGGTAAGGGCCCATTTTGTTGGTTTCACAGTGTTCTGGTAAGGGCCCACTTGGTTGGTTTCACAGTGTTCTGGTAAGGGTAAGGGCCCACTTGGTTGGTTTCACAGTGTTCTGGTAACGGTAAGGGCCCACTTTGTTTGGTTTCACAGTGTTCTGTTAGGGCCCACTTGATTGGTATCACAGTGTTCTGGTAAGGGTAAGGGCCCACTTTGTTGGTTTCACAGTGTTCTGGTAAGGGCCCACTTTATTGGTTTCACAGTGTTCTGGTAAGGGCCCACTTTATTGGTTCCACAGTGTTCTGATAAGGGCCCACTTGGTTGGTTTCACAGTGTTCTGGTAAGGGTAAGGGCCCACTTGGTTGGTTTCACAGTGTTCTGGTAAGGGCCCACTTTATCGGTTCCACAGTGTTCTGATAAGGGCCCACTTGGTTGGTTTCACAGTGTTCTGGTAGGGGTAAGGGCCCACTTAGTTGGTTTCACAGTGTTCTGGTAAGGGTAAGGGCCCACTTAGTTGGTTTCACAGTGTTCTGGTAGGGGCCACTTGGTTGGTTTCACAGTGTTCTGATAGGGCCCACTTGGTTGGTTTCACAGTGTTCTGGTAGGGCCCACTTAGTTGGTTTCACAGTGTTCTGGTAGGGCCCACTTGGTTGCTATCACAGTGTTCTGGTAAGGGTAAGGGCCCACTTGGTTGGTTTCAGAGTCTTCTGGTAAGGGCCCATTTGATTGGTTTCACAGTGTTCTGGTAAGGGTAAGGGCCCACTTGGTTGGTTTCAGAGTCTTCTGGTAAGGGCCCACTTGGTTGGTTTCACAGTGTTCTGGTAAGGGTAAGGGCCCACTTGGTTGGTTTCACAGTGTTCTGGTAAGGGTAAGGGCAAGGGCCCACTTGGTTGGTTTCACAGTGTTCTGGTAAGGGCCCATTTTGTTGGTTTCACAGTGTTCTGGTAAGGGCCCACTTGGTTGGTTTCACAGTGTTCTGGTAAGGGTAAGAGTCCACTTTGTTGGTTTCACAGTGTTCTGGTAAGGGCCCACTTTATTGGTTCCACAGTGTTCTGATAAGGGCCCACTTGGTTGGTTTCACAGTGTTCTGGTAAGGGCCCATTTTGTGGGTTTCACAGTGTTCTGGTAAGGGTAAGGGCCCACTTGGTTGGTTTCACAGTGTTCTGGTAAGGGTAAGGGCCCACTTGGTTGGTTTCACAGTGTTCTGGTAGGGCCCACTTTATTGGTTTCACAGTGTTCTGGTAAGGGCCCACTTAGTTGTTTTCACAGTGTTCTGGTAAGGGCCCACTTTGTTGGTTTCACAGTGTTCTGGTAAGGGCCCACTTAGTTGGTTTCACAGTGTTCTGGTAGGGCCCACTTGGTTGATTTCACAGTGTTCTGGTAAGGGCCCATTTTGTTGGTTTCACAGCGCTCAGGTAAGGGCCTACTTTATTGGTTTCACAGTGTTCTGGTAAGGGCCCACTTCATTGGTTCCACAGTGTTCTGATAAGGGCCCACTTGGTTGGTTTCACAGTGTTCTGGTAAGGGCCCATTTTGTTGGTTTCACAGTGTTCTGGTAAGGGCCCACTTGGTTGGTTTCACAGTGTTCTGGTAAGGGTAAGGGCCCACTTGGTTGTTCCACAGTGTTCTGGTAAGGGCCCACTTGGTTGTTTCACAGTGTTCTGGTAGGGGCCACTTGGTTGGTTTCACAGTGTTCTTGTAGGGCCCACTTGGTTGGTTTCACAGTGTTCTGGTAACGGTAAGGGCCCACTTTGTTTGGTTTCACAGTGTTCTGTTAGGGCCCACTTGATTGGTATCACAGTGTTCTGGTAAGGGTAAGGGCCCACTTTGTTGGTTTCACAGTGTTCTGGTAAGGGCCCACTTTATTGGTTTCACAGTGTTCTGGTAAGGGCCCACTTTATTGGTTCCACAGTGTTCTGATAAGGGCCCACTTGGTTGGTTTCACAGTGTTCTGGTAAGGGTAAGGGCCCACTTGGTTGGTTTCACAGTGTTCTGGTAAGGGCCCACTTTATCGGTTCCACAGTGTTCTGATAAGGGCCCACTTGGTTGGTTTCACAGTGTTCTGGTAGGGGTAAGGGCCCACTTAGTTGGTTTCACAGTGTTCTGGTAAGGGTAAGGGCCCACTTAGTTGGTTTCACAGTGTTCTGGTAGGGGCCACTTGGTTGGTTTCACAGTGTTCTGTTAAGGGTAAGGGCCCACTTGGTTGGTTTCACAGTGTTCTGGTAAGGGTAAGGGCCCACTTAGTTGGTTTCACAGTGTTCTGGTAGGGGCCACTTGGTTGGTTTCACAGTGTTCTGATAGGGCCCACTTGGTTGGTTTCACAGTGTTCTGGTAGGGCCCACTTAGTTGGTTTCACAGTGTTCTGGTAGGGCCCACTTAGTTGGTTTCACAGTGTTCTGGTAGGGCCCACTTGGTTGGTATCACAGTGTTCTGGTAAGGGTAAGGGCCCAATTGGTTGGTTTCAGAGTCTTCTGGTAAGGGCCCATTTGGTTGGTTTCACAGTGTTCTGGTAAGGGTAAGGGCCCACTTGGTTGGTTTCAGAGTCTTCTGGTAAGGGCCCACTTGGTTGGTTTCACAGTGTTCTGGTAAGGGTAAGGGCCCACTTGGTTGGTTTCACAGTGTTCTGGTAAGGGTAAGGGCAAGGGCCCACTTGGTTGGTTTCACAGTGTTCTGGTAAGGGCCCATTTTGTTGGTTTCACAGTGTTCTGGTAAGGGCCCACTTGGTTGGTTTCACAGTGTTCTGGTAAGGGTAAGAGTCCACTTTGTTGGTTTCACAGTGTTCTGGTAAGGGCCCACTTTATTGGTTCCACAGTGTTCTGATAAGGGCCCACTTGGTTGGTTTCACAGTGTTCTGGTAAGGGCCCACTTAGTTGGTTTCACAGTGTTCTGGTAAGGGCCCACTTGGTTGGTTTCACAGTGTTCTGGTAAGGGTAAGGGCCCACTTGGTTGGTTTCACAGTGTTCTGGTAAGGGTAAGGGCCCACTTGGTTGGTTTCACAGTGTTCTGGTAGGGCCCACTTTGTTGGTTTCACAGTGTTCTGGTAAGGGCCCACTTAGTTGGTTTCACAGTGTTCTGGTAAGGGCCCACTTTGTTGGTTTCACAGTGTTCTGGTAAGGGCCCACTTAGTTGGTTTCACAGTGTTCTGGTAGGGCCCACTTGGTTGATTTCACAGTGTTCTGGTAAGGGTAAGGGCCCACTTGGTTGGTTTCACAGTGTTCTGGTAAGGGCCCACTTGGTTGGTTTCACAGTGTTCTGGTAAGGGTAAGGGCCCACTTGGTTGGTTTCACAGTGTTCTGGTAAGGGTAAGGGCCCACTTTGTTTGGTTTCACAGTGTTCTGTTAGGGCCCACTTGGTTGGTTTCACAGTGTTCTGGTAAGGGTAAGGGCCCACTTGGTTGTTTCACAGTGTTCTGGTAAGGGCCTACTTTATTGGTTTCACAGTGTTCTGGTAAGGGCCCACTTTGTTGGTTTTACAGTGTTCTGGTAAGGGCCCACTTAGTTGGTTTCACAGTGTTCTGGTAAGGGCACATATTGTTGGTTTCACAGTGTTCTGGTAAGGGCCCACATTGTTGGTTTCACAGCGTTCTCGTAAGGGCCCACATTGTCGGTTTCACAGTGTTCTGGTAAGGGTAAGGGCTCACTTTGTCGGTTTCACAGTGTTCTGGTAAGGGCCCATATTGTTGGTTTCACAGTGTTCTGGTAAGGGCCCACTTTGTTTGGTTTCACAGTGTTCTGGTAGAGCCCACTTGGTTGATTTCACAGTGTTCTGGTAAGGGTAAGGGCCCACTTTGTTGATTTCACAGTGTTCTGGTAAGGGCCCACTTGGTTGGTTTCACAGTGTTCTGGTAAGGGTAAGGGCCCACTTGGTTGGTTTCACAGTGTTCTGGTAAGTGGTAGGGAGGCGAGCAGGCCAGAGGTGGATGAACGCAGTGCCCTTGTTTGGGTGTAGGGCCTGATCAGAGCCTGGAGGTACTGAGGTGCCGTTCCCCTCACAGCTCCGTAGGCAAGCACCATGGTCTTGTAGCGGATGCGAGCTTCAACTGGAAGCCAGTGGAGAGAGCGGAGGAGCGGGGTGACGTGAGAGAACTTGGGAAGGTTGAACACCAGACGGGCTGCGGCGTTCTGGATGAGTTGTAGGGGTTTAATGGCACAGGCAGGGAGCCTACAGGAACGGGCCACCGCCTTGATGTTAGTTGAGAACGACAGGGTGTTGTCCAGGATCACGCCAAGGTTCTTAGCGCTCTGGGAGGAGGACACAATGGAGTTGTCAACCGTGATGGCGAGATCATGGAACGGGCAGTCCTTCCCCGGGAGGAAGAGCAGCTCCGTCTTGCCGAGGTTCAGCTTGAGGTGGTGATCCGTCATCCACACTGATATGTCTGCCAGACATGCAGAGATGCTATTCGCCACCTGGTCATCAGAAGGGGGAAAGGAGAAGATTAATTGTGTGTCGTCTGCATAGCAATGACAGAGCCAAGTGACTTGGTGTATAGCGAGAATAGGAGAGGGCCTAGAACAGAGCCCTGGGGGACACCAGTGGTGAGAGCGCGTGGTGAGGAGACAGATTCTCGCCACGCCACCTGGTAGGAGCGACCTGTCAGGTAGGACGCAATCCAAGCGTGGGCCGCGCCGGAGATGCCCAACTCGGAGAGGGTGGAGAGGAGGATCTGATGGTTCACAGTATCGAAGGCAGCCGATAGGTCTAGAAGGATGAGAGCAGAGGAGAGAGAGTTAGCTTTAGCAGTGCGGAGCGCCTCCGTGATGCAGAGAAAAGCAGTCTCAGTTGAATGACTAGTCTTGAAACCTGACTGATTTGGATCAAGAAGGTCATTCTGAGAGAGATAGCGGTAGAGCTGGCCAAGGACGGCACGTTCAAGAGTTTTGGAGAGAAAAGAAAGAAGGGATACTGGTCTGTAGTTGTTGACATCGGAGGGATCGAGTGTAGGTTTTTTCAGAAGGGGTGCAACTCTCGCTCTCTTGAGGACGGAAGGGACGTAGCCAGCGGTCAGGGATGAGTTGATGAGCGAGGTGAGGCAAGGGAGAAGGTCTCCGGAAATGGTCTGGAGAAGAGAGGAGGGGATAGGGTCAAGCGGGCAGGTTGTTGGGCAGCCGGCCGTCACAAGACGCGAGATTTCATCTCTGAGAGAGAGGGGAGAAAGAGGTCAGAGCACAGGGTAGGGCAGTGTGAGCAGAACCAGCGGTGTCGTTTGACTTAGCAACGAGGATCGGATGTCGTCGACCTTCTTTTCAAAATGGTTGACGAAGTCATCTGCAGAGAGGGAGGAGGGGGGAGGATTCAGGAGGGAGGAGAAGGTGGCAAAGAGCTTCCTAGGGTTAGAGGCAGATGCTTGGAATTTAACTAGCTAGGGAGTTTTATTCCTCTGCTGGTAGCGTGACTACAGCTCAAGCTCATTACCATAACGCAACGTTAGCGATTTCTAAAAATCGCAAATGAAATGAAATAAATATGCCTGCTCTCAAGCTTATCCTTTTCTTAACAATCCTGTCGTCTCAGATTTTCAAAATATGCTTTAGAACCAGAGAAAATCAATAATTTGTGTAAGAGTGGTGATAGCTAGCTTAGCATTTAGCGTTAGCATTTAGCACGCAACATATTCACAAAAACCAGCAAAGGGATCAAATAAAATAATTTACCTTTGAAGAACTTCAGATGTTTCAATGAGGAGACTCTCAGTTACATAGCAGATGTCCAGTTTTTCCTGAAAGATGCTTGTGTAGGACACAACGTTCCGTTTTGTTACTATGCATTTGGCTACCGAAACTAACCGAAAATTCAGTCACCTAAACGTCAAACTTTTTTCCGAATTAACTCCATAATATCGACTGAAACATGGAAAACGTTGTTTGAATCAATCCTCAAGGTGTTTTGTCATATATCTCTTCATTGAAATGCCGTCCCTGGAAGCGTGCATTCTTCTCTGATTCGGATGGAAAAATACTGGTAGCTGACTTTTGCGCACCAATTTCCACGCAGACACCGTGCGGGACACTTGGCATTTGTAGTCTCTTATGGTCAATCTTCCAATGATATGCCTACAAATACGTCACAATGCTGCAGACACCTGGGGAAACGATAGGAAGTGTCCGTTCATTCCTGTCGCATTCACAGCCATATAAGGCGATCATGGAAAACGTGCCTTCAGAAATCCTGTTGATTTCCTGGTCGCTCAAACATCTTGGTTTTGCCTGTAGATTTTGTTCTATGACACTCACAGTGAAAATATTTGCAGTTCTGGAAACGTCAGAGTGTCTTCTTTCCAAAACTATCAATTCCAAGCATAGTCGAGCATCTTTTCGTGACAAAATATTGCGCTAAAAACGGGCACGTCTTTTTGTCCAAAAATGAAATACTGCCCCTATAGGACTAACAGGTTAGAGTGGTAGAAAGTGGCTTTAGCAGCAGAGACAGAGGAGGAAAATGTAGAGAGGAGGGAGTGAAAGGATGCCAGGTCCGCAGGGAGGCGAGTTTTCCTCCATTTCCGCTCGGCTGCCCGGAGCCCTGTTCTGTGAGCTAGCAATGAGTCGTCGAGCCACGGAGCGGGAGGGGAGGACCGAGCCGGCCTGGAGGATAGGGGACATAGAGAGTCAAAGGATGCAGAAAGGGAGGAGAGGAGGGTTGAGGAGGCAGAATCAGGAGATAGGTTGGAGAAGGTTTGAGCAGAGGGAAGAGATGATAGGATGGAAGAGGAGAGAGTAGCGGGGGAGAGAGAGCGAAGGTTGGGACGGCGCGATACCATCCGAGTAGGGGCAGTGTGAGAAGGTAGTGGTCGGAGACTTGGAGGGGAGTTGCAATGGGGTTAGTGGAAGAACAGCATCTAGTAAAGATGAGGTCGAGCGTATTGCCTGCCTTGTGAGTAGGGGGAAGGTGAGAGGGTGAGGTCAAAAGAGGAGAGGAGTGGAAAGAAGGAGGCAGAGAGGAATGAGTCAAAGGTAGACGTGGGGAGGTTAAAGTCGCCCAGAACTGTGAGAGGTGAGCCGTCCTCAGGAAAGGAGCTTATCAAGGCATCAAGCTCATTGATGAACTCTCCGAGGAACCTGGAGGGCGATAAATGATAAGGATGTTAAGCTTGAAAGGGCTGGTAACTGTGACAGCATGGAATTCAAAGGAGGCGATAGACAGATGGGTAAGGGGAGAAAGAGAGAATGACCACTTGGGAGAGATGAGGATCCCGGTGCCACCACCCCGCTGACCAGAAGCTCTCGGGGTGTGCGAGAACACGTGGGCGGACGAGGAGAGAGCAGTAGGAATAGCAGTGTTATCTGTGGTGATCCATGTTTCCGTCAGTGCCAAGAAGTCGAGGGACTGGAGGGAGGCATAGGCTGAGATGAACTCTGCCTTGTTGGCCGCAGATCGGCAATTCCAGAGGCTACCGGAGACCTGGAACTCCACGTGGGTCGTGCGCGCTGGGACCACCAGATTAGGTGGCCGCGGCCACGCGGTGTGGAGCGTTTGTATGGTCTGTGCAGAGAGGAGAGAACAGGGATAGACAGACACATAGTTGACAGGCTACAGAAGAGGCTACGCTAATGCAAGGAGATTGGAATGACAAGTGGACTACACGTCTCGAATGTTCAGAAAGTTAAGCTTACGTAGCAAGAATCGTATTGACTAAAATGATTAAAATGATACAGTACTGCTGAAGTAGGCTAACTGGCAGTGGCTGCGTTGTTGACACTACACTAATCAAGTAATTCCGTTCAGTGTAATAGTTTCTACAGTGCTACTATTCGGGGGCTAGCTGGCTAGCTAGCAGTGTTGATTACGTTACGTTGCGTTAAAAGAACGACAATAGCTGGCTAGCTAACCTAGAAAATCGCTCTAGACTACACAATTATCTTTGATACAAGGACGGCTATGTAGCTAGCTATGTAGCTAGCTACGATCAAGCAAATCAAACCGTTGTGCTGTAATGAAATGAAATGAAAATGTGATACTACCTGTGGAGCGAAGCGGAATGCGACCGGGTTGTTGTTGGCTAGCTGTTAGCTGTTAGCTGTTAGCTAGCTAGCAGTGTCTCCTACGTTAAGGACGACAAATAGCTGGCTAGCTAACCTCGGTAAATTAAGATAATCACTCTAAGACTACACACTCTAAACTACACAATTATCTTGGATACGAAGACAGCAAAGACAACTATGTAGCTAGCTAACACTACACTAATCAAGTCGTTCAGTTGAGTGTAATAGTTTCTACGGTGCTGCTATACGGTGGACGTTAGCTATGTGGCTAGCTGCAGTAGACTACGTTAGGACGACGAAATACGATAATTACGCAATTATCTTTGATACAAAGACGGCTATGTAGCTAGCTAAGAAGAAATTGCTAAGATTAGACAAATCAAACCGTTGTACTATAATGAAATGTAATGAAAAGTAATGAAAAGTAATACTACCTGCGGACCGAAGTGCGAATGCGACCGCTCGCTCCAACCCGGAAGTACGATATGCAGTGATACTTAATGAATATGATGTCAGTTGGGTTGTCACCTGAGACATTCTCCTCAATGATAGGAAGACATAAACAGTGGAAAGTCTACACATCAGAGTTATCGGATTTACATGGAATTGTTGTTCAATTTAAATGTTTGAATATAAAATTATTGGGGAAAAGATTAAATCTAATTTTAGCTTCCAAATGAGAGCTTTGGGGTTTCATAAGGTTAGGGCTCTGCTCAATCAGTGGCCCGACCCTGTGAAGGGACACGGGTTATAAAACTTTTCAAACACACCCTTCTCGCTCCACGACATAAAGCCTTCACGAAAACGTGACCTCCTGTTCCGATGATGTGAGGACGACGGGCCGATGTCAGAATGGTTCAGATAATAACTACAGAACGAAGCCAACATAAGCGTGAGCTTTGGTTGCAAATGGTATGAACTTTGAACTCTTATTCCCTACAGAAGTGATACCTCCTTGCCGTTGAGTTAAGAACAGCAGCTGCAAACAAGGTTTTGGAAGGAACAGACAGAGTGTCCTGTCTATCACACAATGACGTTACTACAATGTATCCAATTGACCACTAGTGACATTCTTCAAAGGACAAAGGACTCGGTTTGGCAACACTGCCTTCCATCTACCACCAACCTACCAGAGCGCAGCTCAGAGGAAATATTTATTGCATTTTCCTTTTCCAAATGGGCGGTAATTTAGAATGCATAAAATACTGAATTTACGATAGCATAGCTTCTTCCTTTGGTCCTCAGTCTTCCCGCTCTTTCACTCAAACCCAGCCCTTTTCTTTTGTGTAACCAGCTGTCATATCTGTTCCGCCCGCTAGGTACGTTTTCCTTTATGACGTAATTTGTATTCAAGGTATGATTAATTCTGTGTATATGTCATTCTGTGTGATTAGTTAGGTATTTAGTAAATACATAATGAAACCCAATTTTGTATTTCCGATTCAACTTGTTAGCCAGGGTTTGTGAAGATAACCAAGAATTTACAACTTTCAGGTGAGACTGAATTAAGGTGACGATTATAATTGACTGCTTTTGATGTAAAATATTACTAGGTCTCTAAGAGTTTATTCGGAAGATAACAGCTCTGCAAATATTACTAGATATTTAAGAGTTTATTCGGAAGATAACAGCTCTGCAAATATTACTAGATATTTAAGAGTTTATTCGGAAGATAACAGCTCTGTAAATATTCTTCCGTGGTGCCCCGACTCTCTAGGTAATTACATTTACATGATTAGCTCAATAAGGTAATATTCATTACGGAGAATGGATTCTATAGAATAGCATGTCATCACTAAATGTGGTTTTAGCCAATCAGCATCCAGTATCCAAACTACACGATTTATGAAATGTCTTTAAGAATATATAATGTATTACACCTGATGTAATGTATTATAGATTAGATAATATATTACACCTGATGTAATGTACCAATAATGTATAGATGATGTAATGTATTACAGATGATGTAATATATTATAGATTAGATAATATATTACACCTGATGTAATTTACCAATAATGTATAGATGATGTAATGTATTATAGATTATGTAATATATTATAGATTATATAATGTATTACACCTGATGTAATTTACCAATAATGTATAGATTATAATAATAATATATGCCATTTAGCAGACGCTTTTATCCAAAGCGACTTACAGTCATGTGTGCATACATTCTACGTATGGGTGGTCCCGGGAATCAAACCCACTACCCTGGCGTTACAAGCGCCATGCTCTACCAACTGAGCTACAGATTAGATAATATATTACACCTGATGTAATGTACCAATAATGTATAGATGATGTAATGTATTATAGATGATGTAATATATTATAGATTATGTTGTCAGATTCTCCCTAGGATAGGTGGGTGTGGAGTCATGGCCAGGAGTAAGAGTAGCAAGTAGGGCGTTTTATTCAAGTCCATCTACAAAACAGGCACAGGACCACAACAGCAGCCACTAAAAACCATGAATGCAGTCCAGTCGGAGGAAAAACACTCCTCTGACTCAAATAACGTGCGTGAAAACAACTGTTTATTAACTGAACAAACAAAACGCAGCCCAAACCAAACAGATACAAACAATCCCGCACAAAACCTAGCAGGGAGGGCGAGATTAAATACCCTACTGATTAACCTAAACTAGACACAGGTAAACTAGACAAGACAGACAAAACCAAACGAAAAAGGAAAGGGATCGGTCGCAGCTCGAAGACCGGCAACGACGACCTCCGAGCGCCGCCCAAGAACTGCCCCCGCAGCCTGTAGGGCCGTCAACGGGAGGAGACGGCAGGACATAGAAAACCGATCCACAACGACCAGGATCGTGGTGTTCCCCTGTGAGGGAGGAAGATTGGTGAGGAAGTCCACCGACAGGTGTGACCAAGGCCGCTATGGAACATGGAGGGGCTGTAACTTCCCTCTTGGCAGGTGTCTAGGAGCCTTACACTGGGCGCACACCAAACAGGAGGAGACATAAACCCTCACGTCCTTAGCCAAGGTGGGCCACCAGTACTTTCCCCTAAGATCCCGCACCGTCCTATCAATCCCTGCATGACCAGAGGAGGGTAGAGTGTTGGCCCACCTGATCAATCCATAACGAACACCAAGTTGAACCCAATTTTGTTTTTAACATTGACCTTCCCTCCCTCCCTCCCTCCCTGCTCCCTCCCTCCCTCCGCTCAACAAGCCCTCCGAATACTTATTTTGACACTGTTTAAAGCACTGCATAGATCACACTGCATAGATCACACTGCAGCACTGACACATGGATGGATGGATGTATGGAAGGATGGATGTCTGGAGGGAGGCAGGCAGGCAGGCAGGCAGGCAGGCAGGCAGGCAGGCAGGCAGGCAGGCAGGGAGGGAGGGAGGGAGGGAGGGAGGGAGGGAGGGAGGGAGGGAGGGAGGGAGGGAGGGAGGGGTTTATGGATGGGTGGATGGATGAATGGAGAGAAGGAGGAAAGGAGAGGAGTGGTTTAGTGTAGACCATTAAAATGCCATGATGGTTAAAGTATGGCCGTCTGCTCCTAAATCTAAGTATATAATTGGTTGATCCTGTACACGGCACATGTTTCTAGAACAAAGGTCAAAACACAGTTTCCTCTCCACCTATTCTCTCTTTCTCTACCTCTTCTGTTCACTCTCTTTCTCTCTATTAGTTCTCTATTTCCCTTTTCCCTCGTGTCATCAACACTGCCCAGAACCTTTAAACGTCTAGGCAACGCTCTGAGCCTGCTTGGTGTTACAGGAAGTCCCATGCAAAAGCCTCAAGGTATGTCAATGACATGATTTATACGACACAGTTCATAAAGATTACAAGGCAATAGCTTTTGTATGCTTCATTGATTTCCAGAAAGCTGGTAAAGAGGCATCTTTCAGCCTATAGTTTGATAAAGACAGGGGTTGATGGGAAATGCTAAGTATCCTCCTATAGGGAGTAAGACATGATGATGACATGCTAAGTATATACTAATATATAATATCATATACTGTATATATCATTATCTACCTATATACTAATTATATTATTTTAAGTATTTTATTTATGGAGTAATACATGTATTTATATATTTTACCTTTATTTAACTAGACAAGTCAGTTAAGAACAAATTCTTATTTTCAATGACGGCCTAGGAACAGTGGGTTAACTGCCTGTTCAAGTGCAGAACAACAGATTTGTACCTTGTCAGCTTAAGGGTTTTGAACTCGCAACCTTCTGGTCACTGGCACAACACTCCAACCACTAGACTAGCGATGATGACATGCTAAGTACTTACTGATGATGACATGCTAAGTACTTACTGATGATGACATGCTAAGTATTTACTGATGATGACATGCTAAGTATTTACTGATGATGACATGCTAAGTATTTACTGATGATGACATGCTAAGTATTTACTGATGATGACATGCTAAGTATTTACTGATGATGACATGCTAAGTATTTACTGATGATGACATGCTAAGTATTTACTGATGATGACATGCTAAGTATTTACTGATGATAACATGCTAAGTATTTACTGAAGTATTTACTGATGCTAAGTATTTACTGATGATGACATGCTAAGTAGTTACTGATGATGACATGCTAAGTATTTACTGATGATGACATGCTAAGTATTTTACTGATGATGACATAAGTACTGGATGATGACATGCTAAGTATTTACTGATGATAACATGCTAAGTATTTACTGATGATGACATGCTAAGTATTTACTGATGATGACATGCTAAGTATTTACTGATGATGACATGCTAAGTATTTACTGATGATGACATGCTAAGTATTTACTGATGATGACATGCTAAGTATTTACTGATGATGACATGCTAAGTATTTACTGATGATGCCATGCTAAGTACTTACTGATGATGACATGCTAAGTATTTACTGATGATGACATGCTAAGTATTTACTGATGATGACATGCTAAGTATTTACTGATGATGACATGCTACAAAACGTCATTTTTTGTATTTACTGATGATGACATGCTAAGTATTTACTTAGATGATGACATGCTGAAGTATTTACTTTGAAGATGATGACATGCTAAGTATTTACTGATGATGACATGCTAAGTACTTACTGATGATGACATGCTAAGTATTTACTGATGATGCCATGCTAAGTACTTACTGATGATGACATGCTAAGTATTTACTGATGATAATAATAATAATAATAACATGCTAAGTACTTACTGATGATGACATGCTAAGTATTTACTGATGATGACATGCTAAGTATTTACTGATGATGACATGCTAAGTACTTACTGATGATGACATGCTAAGTATTTACTGATGATGACATGCTAAGTATTTACTGATGTTGACATGCTAAGTATTTACTGATGATGCCATGCTAAGTACTTACTGATGATGACATGCTAAGTATTTACTGATGATGACATGCTAAGTATTTACTGATGATGACATGCTAAGTATTTACTGATGATGACATGCTAAATATTTACTGATGATGACATAACTGAATAACATGTATTTACTGATGATGACATGCTAAGTATTTACTGATGATGCATGCTAAGTACTTACTGATGATGACATGCTAAGTATTTACTGATGATGACATGCTAAGTATTTACTGATGATGACATGCTAAGTATTTACTGATGTTGACATGCTAAGTATTTACTGATGATGACATGCTAAGTACTTACTGATGATGACATGCTAAGTATTTACTGATGATGACATGCTAAGTACTTACTGATGATGACATGCTAAGTATTTACTGATGATAACATGCTAAGTATTTACTGATGATGACATGCTAAGTATTTACTGATGATAACATGCTAAGTACTTACTGATGATGACATGCTAAGTATTTACTGATGATGACATGCTAAGTATTTACTGATGATGACATGCTAAGTATTTACTGATGATAACATGCTAAGTACTTACTGATGATGACATGCTAAGTATTTACTGATGATGACATGCTAAGTATTTACTGATGATGACATGCTAAGTATTTACTGATGATGACATGCTAACTATTTACCAGTGGTGGGCCGTCAGGGCCAGCAAGGCCTTCTCTGCTGGCCTAAACATCATCAGAATATAATTTATTTTGAAATATATTTTCCCACAAATATGTATTAAATGATTCCCCAGAGTAAGAGTTATACTCTTCATTTCATAGCTTTCCTCTTGGTTTCATTGCTTCCAGCCCCAGGTTGAGATTTGGAGGGCTGGTCTTTATGTTAGATCTTTTATCCAATCATATTCAGCCATCATGTGTTGCCAGGGGTCTAAAATCTGCCCTCAGGCCTTCAGAATCAACAGTGCGGGCGCTTGTAGCTTAAAGTGAATGGAAATTAAAATTTTGTGTCAACCAATCAGCTTTAGAGTTGGCTATTGTACGTCTTTTGATTGGATTACCAATATTGAGAGGCAGGTCCTATATGGGCAGGTATATGCAAACCTCAGAACTAGGAAACTGAATTTGATAAACTAATTAATTTGCGTACTACTAAGCTGTTTTTTCAACCCACAATGGCGGAAGGAGGAGAAGATATCGATTTGGTCGAGGATATAATTATAACGCCATTCTCAAGACAAACTTTTCCAGAAAAGTTAGACATTGTCAGGAGAGGTCGCCCGACGACGACACTACAAAGCCTGTCACAGGCGGGAAAGGGGTCCGTTCGCCACTTTCAAAGTTCCAACTACGAGCGCTATCAATGGCTCACAGGCTCCGAGAAGCACTGCAAACTGTACTGCTGGGAATGCCTATTATTTGCCTGTGATAGATTTGGTGTTTGGAGCCACACTGGCTTTGCAAACTTGAGTTGTCTAACCAAGGCAGCAACGAGACACGGCTGGGCACTTACAAGCAATGGTGCTTTTGAAAACTTTTGAGTGGATCTACAGCTCAACGAACAAGCGCGCAGGGCAACGGGAGCTGCACAATGAAAAGGTATTGTACTCTTTCCCCTGCAATTCTAGGAATAAAAATGTCAATTTCAAGGTGACGCAACGCCTGGTTTTATACTGCGTTTCAGTCTAAATGTATAGTGTCTCGAGCCATGGCATCATAATGATGGTAGTAAGAGGTGGATAAATTTGTGTGGGACTGTGTAGGACCTCACTGAAGGCCCAACCCCCAGGCCCACAGCACGCCACTGGTATTTACTAATATAAATATGTAATATTATATATATATATATGTATGTATTTTCCTATATACTGATGGTATTATTTTGATACCAGAAACAGACCTGCGGAACATGTTTTTATGTGCAGCCAATTGGTGCAAAATATATAAACTCATGATCAACCAGACAAAAAATACACAGATTATGAACTTCAGAAATCCAGGGACTAAGAGAAGAGTTCTTCAGTTTTGTTTTTGGTGAAGAAATTCTTGAGATTTACCAGCAATTGTAAATATTTGGGGGTCTTTAATTTGATTAAGATATTACCTTTCTATAATGAAACATCTGTCCTGGCCTACTCAGCATGTAAGAGATCTTGGGGCAGTTATAGGAAAAACAAAGACGTTTTGAAGTTATTGGTTGAGCTGCATATTCCAAACTGTATCAGACATGTCCTGTTCTGGACTACTCAGCAGGAGCGTGTGGTAGTAACGGGTATCTCAACAAACGTGTCAATAACAAGGCAAGACGCAATTGTTTAGGTATCCACGTGTTGGCGACTGCACCTGCAATAACCGGAGACATTGGCTAGGACAACCCTGTGAGGTGTAATGGAAGGGATGTATGGTGAGACTCTGGAACACACTGTTGGAGAAGACAACTGCCAGAATAGCCAGTACATTTTTTTCAGTAGGATCTAACCATATGGGGAGCAACCAAAATGTCTGATCTTTTCCAACAGTCTGAATGTGAAAAGTTGTACTGAAACCAAATTAAGGGAGACATAGAATAAACAAATGAAATATGAAAAGACATGGGTGAAGGAGAATCATCATAATCCCAGATGTTTTTGATTAAAGGTGAACATGTGTGTGAGTGATGTCGATTATGTCGAATCTACGACGCCCGCACCACAACAAGGAGTCGCGAGAGCACAAGACAAGGAAATCCTGGACGGGCCTAATGACGCCTTGCCCGATGGTTCTCCTGGTCACGGCCGTCTGTGAAACAGCCTGGGGATCGAACCCGAGAACGTTACGGGGCCTCAGACCGTGAAGCCACTCGGGACGTAATGGTTGCCCACTGGCAATTTGAGGCAAATATGTAATTTAATTCATTCAAAATGTAATTAATTCATGGCATAACATTTATGACTATTTCTGAATAACATGTTTTTGTTTTGTGAGAATCCATTTTGAATTCATGCTGTAACACAACACAATGTGTGGAAACTTTCTGAAGGCCTCATTAAAACCTCCTGGTCGCACAGCTAAATATTTCATCACACTTTAGAGTCTTATGCGTGTGTTAGCGTAGTTTTGTGTTCCTCCTCCTCTTTAACAATGAGATGCTGCCAAGGCCCCAGGCCACGCAAGTCTCCGCCCTGGTGAACCCCCCTCGGCAACGGGGAAATATTTAAATATTCAACAGCATAATTCAATATTAAACAGATTAAATTGTGATTGGCTGTTTTAGGAGGAAGCTGATGGGATATGCAGGGGTTGTTGAACACACGTTACCCATACAAACACAATATAAGCGCACACACAAACACATAATGCAGTATATGGGTATGGGGTTGCAAAGTTAACTTAATGATGACAAAACAACAAAGCCCATCAGTCTGTTATACTACAGTCCCCCATCAGTCTGTTATACTACAGTCCCCATCAGTCTGTTATATTACAGTCCCCCATCAGTCTGTTATACTACAGTCCCCCATCAGTCTGTTATATTACAGTCCCCCATCAGTCTGTTATACTACAGTCCCCCATCAGTCTGTTATATTACAGTCCCCCATCAGTCTGTTATACTACAGTCCCCCCCATCAGTCTGTTATACTACAGTCCCCCATCAGTCTGTTATATTACAGTCCCCCATCAGTCTGTTATACTACAGTCCCCCCATCAGTCTGTTATACTACAGTCCCCCATCAGTCTGTTATATTACAGTCCCCATCAGTCTGTTATACTACAGTCCCCATCAGTCTGTTATACTACAGTCCCCATCAGTCTGTTCCCCATCATCTGTTATACTACAGTCCCCCATCAGTCTGTTATACTACAGTCCCCCATCAGTCTGTTATATTACAGTCCCCCATCAGTCTGTTATATTACAGTCCCCCATCAGTCTGTTATATCAGTCTGTTACAGTCCCCATCAGTCTGTTATACTTACAGTCCCCATCAGTCTGTTATATTACAGTCCCCCATCAGTCTGTTATACTACAGTCCCCCATCAGTCTGTTATACTACAGTCCCCCATCAGTCTGTTATATCAGTCTGTTACAGTCCCCCATCAGTCTGTTATACTACAGTCCCCATCAGTCTGTTATACTACAGTCCCCCATCAGTCTGTTATACTACAGTCCCCCATCAGTCTGTTATATTACATCAGTCTGTTATATTACAGTCCCCCATCAGTCTGTTATATTACAGTCCCCCATCAGTCTGTCCCCCATCAGTCTGTTATACTACAGTCCCCCATCAGTCTGTTATACTACAGTCCCCCATCAGTCTGTTATATTACAGTCCCCCATCAGTCTGTTATATTACAGTCCCCCATCAGTCTGTTATATTACAGTCCCCAGTCTGTTATCAGTCTGTTATATTACAGTCCCCCATCAGTCTGTTATACTACAGTCCCCCAGTCTGTTATCAGTCTGTTATATTACAGTCCCCATCAGTCTGTTATATTACAGTCCCCATCAGTCTGTTATACTACAGTCAGTCCCCATCAGTCCCCATCAGTCTGTTATATTACAGTCCCCCATCAGTCTGTTATATTACAGTCCCCCATCAGTCTGTTATACTACAGTCCCCATCAGTCTGTTATACTACAGTCCCCCATCAGTCTGTTATACTACAGTCCCCATCAGTCTGTTATACTACAGTCCCCCATCATATACTACAGTCCCCCATCAGTCTGTTATATTACAGTCCCCATCAGTCTGTTATACTACAGTCCCCATCAGTCTGTTATACTACAGTCCCCCATCAGTCTGTTATACTACAGTCCCCATCAGTCTGTTATACTACAGTCCCCATCAGTCTGTTATATTACAGTCCCCATCAGTCTGTTATACTACAGTCCCCATCAGTCTGTTATACTACAGTCTGTTATACCCCCCATCAGTCTGTTATATTACAGTCCCCATCAGTCTGTTATACTACAGTCCCCATCAGTCTGTTATACTACAGTCCCCCATCAGTCTGTTATACTACAGTCCCCATCAGTCTGTTATACTACAGTCCCCCATCAGTCTGTTATATTACAGTCCCCCATCAGTCTGTTATACTACAGTCCCCCATCAGTCTGTTATACTACAGTCCCCCATCAGTCTGTTATACTACAGTCCCCCATCAGTCTGTTATATTACAGTCCCCCATCAGTCTGTTATATTACAGTCCCCCATCAGTCTGTTATATTACAGTCCCCATCAGTCTGTTATATTACAGTCCCCCATCAGTCTGTTATACTACAGTCCCCATCAGTCTGTTATACTACAGTCCCCCATCAGTCTGTTATATTACAGTCCCCATCAGTCTGTTATATTACAGTCCCCATCAGTCTGTTATACTACAGTCCCCCATCAGTCTGTTATATTACAGTCCCCATCAGTCTGTTATATTACAGTCCCCATCAGTCTGTTATATTACAGTCCCCATCAGTCTGTTATACTACAGTCCCCATCAGTCTGTTATATTACAGTCCCCATCAGTCTGTTATATTACAGTCCCCATCAGTCTGTTATACTACAGTCCCCATCAGTCTGTTATATCTACAGTCCCCCATCATCAGTCTGTTATACTACAGTCCCCCATCAGTCTGTTATACTACAGTCCCCCATCAGTCTGTTATATTACAGTCCCCATCAGTCTGTTATATTACAGTCCCCCATCAGTCTGTTATACTACAGTCCCCCATCAGTCTGTTATATTACAGTCCCCCATCAGTCTGTTATACTACAGTCCCCCATCAGTCTGTTATACTACAGTCCCCATCAGTCTGTTATATTACAGTCTCAGTTATATTACAGTCCCCATCAGTCTGTTATATTACAGTCCCCCATCAGTCTGTTATATTACAGTCCCCCATCAGTCTGTTATATTACAGTCCCCCATCAGTCTGTTATATTACAGTCCCCATCAGTCTGTTATATTACAGTCCCCCATCAGTCTGTTATACTACAGTCCCCCATCAGTCTGTTATATTACAGTCCCCCCCATCAGTCTGTTATACTACAGTCCCCCATCAGTCTGTTATATTACAGTCCCCCATCAGTCTGTTATATTACAGTCCCCCATCAGTCTGTTATATTACAGTCCCCCATCAGTCTGTTATACTACAGTCCCCATCAGTCTGTTATATTACAGTCCCCATCAGTCTGTTATCTGTTATTACAGTCCCCCATCAGTCTGTTATATTACAGTCCCCATCAGTCTGTTATATTACAGTCCCCATCAGTCTGTTATATTACAGTCCCCATCAGTCTGTTATATTACAGTCCCCCATCAGTCTGTTATATTACAGTCCCCATCAGTCTGTTATATTACAGTCCCCATCAGTCTGTTATATTACAGTCCCCATCAGTCTGTTATATTACAGTCCCCATCAGTCTGTTATATTACAGTCCCCCATCAGTCTGTTATATTACAGTCCCCCATCAGTCTGTTATATTACAGTCCCCTATCAGTCTGTTATATTACAGTCCCCCATCAGTCTGTTATACTACAGTCCCCCATCAGTCTGTTATACTACAGTCCCCCATCAGTCTGTTATATTACAGTCCCCCATCAGTCTGTTATACTACAGTCCCCCATCAGTCTGTTATATTACAGTCCCCCATCAGTCTGTTATATTACAGTCCCCCATCAGTCTGTTATACTACAGTCCCCCATCAGTCTGTTATATTACAGTCCCCCATCAGTCTGTTATACTACAGTCCCCCATCAGTCTGTTATATTACAGTCCCCCATCAGTCTGTTATATTACAGTCCCCCATCAGTCTGTTATATTACAGTCCCCCATCAGTCTGTTATACTACAGTCCCCCATCAGTCTGTTATACTACAGTCCCCCATCAGTCTGTTATATTACAGTCCCCCATCAGTCTGTTATATTACAGTCCCCCATCAGTCTGTTATATTACAGTCCCCCATCAGTCTGTTATATTACAGTCCCCATCAGTCTGTTATATTACAGTCCCCATCAGTCTGTTATATTACAGTCCCCCAGTCTGTTATATTATCAGTCTGTTATATTACAGTCCCCATCAGTCTGTTATATTCCCCATCAGTCTGTTATATCCCCCCATCAGTCTGTTATACTACAGTACAGTCCCCCATCAGTCTGTTATATTACAGTCCCCCATCAGTCTGTTATATTACAGTCCCCCATCAGTCTGTTATACTACAGTCCCCCATCAGTCTGTTATACTACAGTCCCCCATCAGTCTGTTATACTACAGTCCCCCATCAGTCTGTTATATTACAGTCCCCCATCAGTCTGTTATATTACAGTCCCCCATCAGTCTGTTATACTACAGTCCCCCATCAGTCTGTTATACTACAGTCCCCATCAGTCTGTTATATTACAGTCCCCCATCATCATCAGTCTGTTATATTACAGTCCCCCATCAGTCTGTTATATTACAGTCCCCCATCAGTCTGTTATATTACAGTCCCCATCAGTCTGTTATATTACAGTCCCCATCAGTCTGTTATATTACAGTCCCCATCAGTCTGTTATATTACAGTCCCCCATCAGTCTGTTATATTACAGTCCCCCATCAGTCTGTTATACTACAGTCCCCCCATCAGTCTGTTATACTACAGTCCCCCATCAGTCTGTTATATTACAGTCCCCCATCAGTCTGTTATATTACAGTCCCCCATCAGTCTGTTATATTACAGTCCCCCATCAGTCTGTTATACTACAGTCCCCCATCAGTCTGTTATATTACAGTCCCCCATCAGTCTGTTATATTACAGTCCCCCATCAGTCTGTTATATTACAGTCCCCCATCAGTCAGTCTGTTATATTACAGTCCCCATCAGTCTGTTATATTACAGTCCCCCATCAGTCTGTTATATTACAGTCCCCATCAGTCTGTTATATTACAGTCCCCCATCAGTCTGTTATATTACAGTCCCCCATCAGTCTGTTATATTACAGTCCCCCATCAGTCTGTTATACTACAGTCCCCCATCAGTCTGTTATATTACAGTCCCCCATCAGTCTGTTATATTACAGTCCCCCATCAGTCTGTTATATTACAGTCCCCCCATCAGTCTGTTATATTACAGTCCCCCATCAGTCTGTTATATTACAGTCCCCCATCAGTCTGTTATACTATTACAGTCCCCATCAGTCTGTTATACTACAGTCCCCATCAGTCTGTTATATTACAGTCCCCATCAGTCTGTTATATTACAGTCCCCCATCAGTCTGTTATATTACAGTCCCCCATCAGTCTGTTATACTACAGTCCCCCATCAGTCTGTTATATTACAGTCCCCATCATCAGTCTGTTATATTACAGTCCCCCATCAGTCTGTTATATTATACAGTCCCCATCAGTCTGTTATATTACAGTCCCCCATCAGTCTGTTATATTACAGTCCCCCATCAGTCTGTTATATACAGTCCCCCATCAGTCTGTTATACTACAGTCCCCCATCAGTCTGTTATACTACAGTCCCCCATCAGTCTGTTATACTACAGTCCCCATCAGTCTGTTATATTACAGTCCCCATCAGTCTGTTATATTACAGTCCCCATCAGTCTGTTATATTACAGTCTCAGTCTGTTATATTACAGTCCCCATCAGTCTGTTATATTACAGTCCCCATCAGTCTGTTATATTACAGTCCCCCTGTTATATTATCAGTCTGTTATATTACAGTCCCCCAGTCTGTTATACTACAGTCCCCCATCAGTCTGTTATACTACAGTCCCCCCCCCCATCAGTCTGTTATATTACAGTCAGTCCCCCCTGATCAGTCTGTTATATTACAGTCCCCCATCAGTCTGTTATATTACAGTCCCCCCCATCAGTCTGTTATACAGTCCCCATCAGTATCAGTCTGTCCCCCATCAGTCTGTTATATTACAGTCCCCCATCAGTCTGTTATACTACAGTCCCCATCAGTCTGTTATATTACAGTCCCCCCATCAGTCTGTTATACTACAGTCCCCCATCAGTCTGTTATATTACAGTCCCCCATCAGTCTGTTATATTACAGTCCCCCATCAGTCTGTTATATTACAGTCCCCCATCAGTCTGTTATACTACAGTCCCCCCATCAGTCTGTTATATTACAGTCCCCATCAGTCTGTTATATTACAGTCCCCATCAGTCTGTTATATTACAGTCCCCCATCAGTCTGTTATATTACAGTCCCCATCAGTCTGTTATATTACAGTCCCCATCAGTCTGTTATATTACAGTCCCCCAGTCTGTTATCAGTCTGTTATACTACAGTCCCCATCAGTCTGTTATACTACAGTCCCCCATCAGTCTGTTATATTACAGTCCCCATCAGTCTGTTATATTACAGTCCCCCATCAGTCTGTTATACAGTACAGTCCCCCCCATCAGTCTGTTATATTACAGTCCCCATCAGTCTGTTATATTACAGTCCCCCCCCATCAGTCTGTTATATTACAGTCCCCCCATCAGTCTGTTATATTACAGTCCCCCATCAGTCTGTTATACTACAGTCCCCCTGTTATACTATCAGTCTGTTATATTACAGTCCCCCATCAGTCTGTTATATTACAGTCCCCCATCAGTCTGTTATATATTACTATCAGTCTGTTATATTACAGTCCCCATCAGTCTGTTATACTGTTATATTAGTCCCCCATCAGTCTGTTATACTACAGTCCCCCATCAGTCTGTTATACTACAGTCCCCCATCAGTCTGTTATACTACAGTCCCCCATCAGTCTGTTATACTACAGTCCCCCATCAGTCTGTTATATTACAGTCCCCCATCAGTCTGTTATATTACAGTCCCCCATCAGTCTGTTATACTACAGTCCCCCATCAGTCTGTTATATTACAGTCCCCCATCAGTCTGTTATATTACAGTCCCCCATCAGTCTGTTATACTACAGTCCCCCATCAGTCTGTTATACTACAGTCCCCCATCAGTCTGTTATATTACAGTCCCCCATCAGTCTGTTATACTACAGTCCCCCATCAGTCTGTTATATTACAGTCCCCCATCAGTCTGGTACAAACGGGCCCGGGGGAAAGGGGGGGGTGGCCTGTTTCTCTCAACTTTCTGACAACTTTTTTATTAGTAGTAAAAAACGTAGGCGGGCCACCGGCCCAGAGGTTGACCAGCCCACCGGGGGCTCTCCGTGGCCAGTCTGCTACTGGTGGGGAGCAGGCTGGTGGGGGAAGAAATAAGAGGAAAATCTGGGAATCGTCCAATTACATTCCTGGAAAACTAGGGAATTTTGGTAAATGTACCAGATTTTTTGCAGCCCTTGCCTTTACATAGCATACAGAACCGACTAAACGACGTTATGCAGTACATAGATAGCACTAGTACAGACGTGATATCAAGGTTTTATCTGTTCAAACAGACAGAAGATAGAAACTAGTGTTTAGTAATATCACCTCAGACCAGAGACTCACACAGCCTCAGAATAAGGAAGTAAGCCTTGTCCAGAACGGTCCTCTCAGACATGAGAGATGGCTGTGTTGCTGTAATTGTTGTGTTTTGAGTTGTGTGATCAGTGTAGCATGAGCGTCACACACACACACACACACCACTTAGTCCACAGGGACAGGGACAACACACACACACACCACTTAGTACACAGGGACAGGGCCAA
Organism: Oncorhynchus keta; assembly: GCF_023373465.1. NCBI lineage: Eukaryota > Metazoa > Chordata > Actinopteri > Salmoniformes > Salmonidae > Oncorhynchus > Oncorhynchus keta. The sequence goes on along the minus strand of NC_068439.1, from coordinate 86,623,335 downwards.
CACATACACACACACCACTTAGTGGACACACCAAGGGACGACCATCAGGAGCTGGGCCAAAACATTTACTGACTCCAATCAATACTTTATTATTACTGAGGAGGAACAATAACACACAAAAACATAAAATATTCACACACACACATTATATACACACACACTAAACAACGTTACACACTATATACACACACACACTATATACACACACATGGTCTGTTATATTATATACACATATTACACACTGTATATACACACACACACACATATACACACACACACACACACACACACACATATACACACACACACACACACACATCTGTTATATACACACACACACACAGTTGTACACACACACATTATACACACACACACTATATACACACACACATATATACACACACACATTATATACACACACACACATTATATACACACACACACATTATATACACACACACACATTATATACACACACACACATTATATATTACACACACACATTATATACACACACATTATATACACACACATTATATATACACACATTATATACACACACATTATATACACACACATTATATACACACACACATTATATACACACACACACATTATATATACACACATTATACACACATTATATACACACACACATTATATACACACACACATTATATACACACATTATATACACACACACATTATATACACACACATTATATACACACACATTATATACACACACATTATATACACACACACACTATATACACACACATTATATACACACACACATTATATACACACACATTATATACACATTATATACACACACATTATATACACACACATTATATATACACACATTATATACACACACATTATATACACACACACATTATATACACACACACATTATATACACACACACATTATATACACACACATTATATACACACACACATTATATACACACACACATTATATACACACACATTATATACACACACATTATATATACACACACATTATATATACACACACATTATATACACACACATTATATACACACACATTATATATACACACACATTATATACACACACATTATATACACACACATTATATACACACACATTATATACACACACACATTATATACACACACATTATATACACACACACATTATATACACACACACACATTATATACACACACACACATTATATACACACACACATTATATACACACACATTATATACACACACATTATATACACACACACATTATATACACACACACATTATATATACACACACATTATATACACACACATTATATACACACACACATTATATACACACACACATTATATACACACACATTATATACACACACATTATATACACACACATTATATACACACACATTATATACACACACATTATACATACACACATTATATACACACACATTATATATACACACATTATATACACACACATTATATACACACACACATTATATACACACACACATTATATACACACACATTATATACACACACACATTATTATACACACACATTATATACACACACACACATTATATACACACACACACATTATATACACACACATTATATACACACACATTATATATACACACATTATATATACACATTATATACACACACATTATATACACACACATTATATACACACACATTATATACACACACACATTATATACACACACATTATATACACACACATTATATACACACACACATTATATATACACACACATTATATACACACACACATTATATACACACACATTATATACACACACATTATATATACACACACATTATATACACACACACATATATACACACACACATTATATACACACACACACATTATATACACACACACATTATATACACACACATTATATACACACACACATTATACACACACATTATATACACACACACATTATATACACACACACATTATATACACACACACATTATATACACACACATTATATACACACACATTATATACACACACACATTATATACACACACACACAGTTATATACACACACACATTATATACACACACATTATATATACACACACATTATATACACACACACATTATATATATATACACACATTATATACACACACACATTATATACACACACACATTATATACACACACACATTATATACACACACACATTATATACACACACATTATATACACACACATTATATACACACACATTATATATACACACATTATATACACACACACATTATATACACACACACATTATATACACACACATTATATACACACACATTATATATACACACACATTATATATACACACATTATATACACACACACACATTATATATACACACACATTATATATATATACACACACATTATATACACACACACATTATATACACACACACATTATATACACACACACATTATATACACACACACATTATATACACACACATTATATACACACACACACATTATATACACACACATTATATACACACACATTATATACACACACATTATATACACACACACACATTATATACACACACACATTATATATACACACACATTATATACACACACACATTATATACACACACATTATATACACACACATTATATATACACACACACATATATACACACACATTATATATACACACACATTATATATATATACACACATTATATACACACACACATTATATACACACACATTATATACACACACATTATATACACACACACATTATATACACACACACATATTATATATATACACACATTATATATACACACACATTATATATACACACACATTATATACACACACATTATATACACACACACATTATATACACACACATTATATACACACACACATTATATACACACATTATATACACACACATTATATACACACACACATTATATACACACACATTATATATACACACACATTATATATATACACACACATATATACACACATATATACACACACATTATATTATATATACACACATTATATACACACACATTATATATACACACACATTATATACACACACACATTATATATACACACACATTATATATACACACACATTATATACACACACACATTATATATATACACACACATTATATATACATTATATACACACACATTATATATACACACACATATATACACACACATTATATACACACACATTATATATACACACACATTATATACACACACATTATATATACACACATTATATATACACACACATTATATATATACACACACATTATATACACACACACATTATATATACACACACATTATATACACACACATTATATACACACACATTATATACACACACACATTATATACACACACATTATATACACACACATTATATACACACACATTATATACACACACATTATATACACACACACATTATATACACACACACACATTATATACACACACACACATTATATACACACACACACATTATATACACACACATTATATACACACACATTATATACACACACACATTATATACACACACACACATTATATACACACACATTATATATACATTATATACACACACATTATATACACACACATATATATATACACACACATTATATATACACACACACATTATATACACACACACATTATATACACACACATTATATACACACACACATTATATACACACACATTATATACACACACATTATATACACACACACATTATATACACACACATTATATACACACACACATTATATACACACACATTATATACACACACATTATATACACATTATATACACACACACATTATATACACACACATTATATACACACACATTATATATACACACACATTATATACACACACATTATATACACACACACATTATATACACACACATTATATATACACACATTATATACACACACACATTATATACACACACACATTATATACACACACATTATATATACACACACATTATATACACACACATTATATATACACACACACATTATATACACACACATTATATATACACACACATTATATATACACACACATTATATACACACACACATTATATACACACACACATTATATATACACACACATTACACACACATTATATACACACACACATTATATACACACACATTATATACACACACATTATATACACACACACATTATATACACACACATTATATACACACACACACATTATATACACACACACACATTATATACACACACACACACATATACACACACACACACACATTATATACACACACACATTATATACACACACATTATATACACACACATTATATATACACACATTATATATACACACACATTATATACACACACACACATTATATATACACACACATTATATACAGACACATTATATACACACACACATTATATACACACACATTATATACACACACATTATATACACACACACACACATTATATACACACACACATTATATATACACACACATTATATACACACACACATTATATACACACACATTATATACACACACACATTATATACACACACATTATATACACACACACATTATATACACACACATTATATACACACACATTATATACACACACATTATATACACACACACATTATATATACACACACACTATATACACACACACATTATATACACACACATTATATACACACACACATTATACACACACACACACACACATATATACACACACACACATTATATACACACACACACATTATATACACACACACATTATATACACACACACATTATATACACACACACATTATATACACACACATTATATATACACACACATTATATACACACACATTATATACACACACACATTATATACACACACACATTATATATACACACACATTATATACACACACACATTATATACACACACACACATTATATACACACACACATTATATACACACACACATTATATACACACACACATTATATATACACACACATTATATACACACACATTATATATACACATACACACATTATATACACACACACACACACATATATACACACACACATTATATACACACACACATATATACACACACATTATATACACACACACATTATATACACACACATTATATACACACACATTATATATACACACACATATATACACACACACATTATATATACACACACATTATATACACACACACATTATATACACATACACATTATATACACACACACATTATATATACACACACACATTATATACACACACATTATATACACACACATTATATACACACACACACATTATATACACACATTATATACACACACATTATATACACACACATTATATACACACACACATTATATACACACACACATTATATACACACACACATTATATACACACACACATTATATACACACACACATTATATACAGACACATTATATACACACACACATTATATACACACACATTATATACACACACATTATATATACACACACATTATATATACACACACATTATATACACACACATTATATACACACACACACATTATATACACACACATTATATACACACACATTATATACACACACACATTATATACACACACACATATACACATTATATACACACACATTATATATACACACACATTATATATACACACACATTATATATACACACACATTATATACACACACACATTATATACACACACATTATATACACACACACATATATACACACACACATTATATACACACATTATATATACACACATTATATACACACACACATTATATACACATTATATACACATTATATACACACACACATTATATACACACACACACATATACACACACACATTATATACACACACACACATTATATACACACACACACATTATATACACACACACATTATATACACACACATTATATACACACACACATTATATACACACACACATTATATACACACACACACATTATATACACACACACACATTATATACACACACATTATATACACACACACATTATATACACACACACATTATATACACACACACATTATATATACACACACATTATATATACACACACATTATATACACACACATTATATACACACACACACACACATTATATACACACACACATTATATATACACACACATTATATATACACACACATTATATACACACACACATTATATATATACACACATTATATACACACACACATTATATACACACACACATTATATACACACACACATTATATACACACACACATTATATACACACACACATTATATACACACACACATTATATACACACACATTATATATACACACACATTATATACACACACATTATATACACACACATTATATACACACACACACATTATATACACACACATTATATATACACACACATTATATACACACACACATTATATACACACACATTATATACACACACATTATATACACACACACATTATATACACACACATTATATATACACACACATTATATACACACATTATATACACACACATTATATACACACACATTATATACACACATTATATACACACACATTATATACACACACACACACACATTATATACACACACATTATATACACACACATTATATACACACACACACATTATATACACACACATTATATACACACACATTATATATACACACACATTATATACACACACACATTATATACACACACATTATATATACACACACATTATATACACACACACATATATACACACATTATATACACACACACACATTATATACACACATTATATACACACACACACATTATATACACACACACATTATATACACACACATTATATACACACACACATTATATACACACACACATTATATACACACACACATTATATACACACACACATTATATACACACACACATTATATTACACACACACATTATATACACACACACATTATATACACACACATTATATACACACACACACATTATATACACACACACATTATATACACACACATTATATACACACACATTATATACACACACACATTATATACACACACATTATATACACACACACATTATATACACACACACATTATATACACACACATTATATACACACACACATTATATACACACACATTATATACACACACACACATTATATACACACACACATTATATACACACACACACATTATATACACACACACATTATATATACACACACATTATATACACACACATTATATACACACACATTATATACACACACACATTATATACACACACACATTATATACACACACACATTATATACACACACACACATTATATACACACACATTATATACACACACACATTATATACACACACACATTATATACACACACACACATTATATACACACACATTATATACACACACACATTATATACACACACACATTATATACACACACACATTATATACACACACACATTATATACACACACACATTATATAAACACACATTATATACACACATTATATACACACACATTATATACACACACACATTATATACACATACACATTATATACACACACATTATATACACACACACATTATATACACATACACATTATATACACACAGATTATATACAGACACACATTATATATACACACACATTATATATACACACACATTATATACACACACATTATATACACACACATTATATATACATACACATTATATATACACACATTATATACACACACACACATATATATACACACATTATATACACACATTATATACACACACACATTATATATACACACACATTATATACAGACACACATTATATACACACACACACACACACACATTATATACACACACACATTATATACACACACACATTATATATACACACACACATTATATACACACACACATTATATACACATACACACATTATATACACACACACATAAACATTATATAAGAACAGATGAAAGACACATTCCCATATACACACCCAAAGCTCTGATATACACTTATATACCCAAAGCACTGATCCACTTATATACCCAAAGCTCTGTCCCACATATACACACACACATCTGTATAAAGCTCTGATCCACTGTTATATCCCAAAGCTCTGTCCCACTTATATGTCCCAGACTCTTATATACAGACACCACATTATATCCAAAGCACTGTCCCACTTCTATGTCCCAAAGCTCTGTCCCACTGTCCGTGTCCCAAAGCTCTGATCCACTGTCTGTGTCCCGAAGCTATCTCCCACTGTCTGTGTCCCAAAGCTCTGTCCACTGTCCGTGTCCCAAAGCTCTGATCCACTGTCCGTGTCCCAAAGCTCTGTCCCACTGTCTGTGTCCCAAAGCTCTGTCCCACTGTCTGTGTCCCGAAGCTCTGTCCCACTGTCCGTGTCCCAAAGCTCTGTCCCACTGTCCGTGTCCCAATGCTGTGTAGCAGCTTGCCCGAATGAGAGGATAGTGAGAATGAATGGTGAGATGACATGAGTGTGTGCATTCATTGACAATTTATGAAAGTGAAAATGTGTTTTAGGGTGAATTTTCTTGAAGACTGCAATACCCTTCGGGTATCCCAAAGCTCTGTCCCACTGTCTGTGTCCCAAAGCTCTGTCCCATAAATTCAGTCATCAGTCCAGATCCCTATATTCAGTCATCATTACAGATCCCCATATTCAGTCATCAGTCCAGATCCCTATATTCAGTCATCATTACAGATCACTATATTCAGTCATCATTACAGATCCCTATATTCAGTCATCATTACAGATCCCTATATTCAGTCATCAGTCCAGATCCCTATATTCAGTCATCAGTACAGATCCCTATATTCAGTCATCATTACAGATCCCTATATTCAGTCATCATTACAGATCCCTATATTCAGTCATCATTACAGATCCCTATATTCAGTCATCAGTCCAGATCCCTATATTCAGTCATCAGTACAGATCCCTATATTCAGTCATCACTACAGATCCCTATATTCAGTCATCATTACAGATCCCTATATTCAGTCATCAGTCCAGATCCCTATATTCAGTCATCAGTACAGATCCCTATATTCAGTCATCATTACAGATCCCTATATTCAGTCATCATTACAGATTACAGTCATCCAGATCCCTATATTCAGTCATCAGTCCAGATCCCTTATTCAGTCATCATTACAGATCCCTATATTCAGTCATCAGTCAGATCCCTATATTCAGTCATCAGTACAGATCCCTATATTCAGTCATCAGTCCAGATCCCTATATTCAGTCATCAGTACAGATCCCTATATTCAGTCATCATTACAGATCCCTATATTCAGTCATCAGTCCAGATGCCTATATTCAGTCATCACTACAGATCCCTATATTCAGTCATCACTACAGATCCCTATATTCAGTCATCATTACAGATCCCTATATTCAGTCATCAGTCCAGATCCCTATATTCAGTCATCAGTACAGATCCCTATATTCAGTCATCACTACAGATCCCTATATTCAGTCATCAGTCCAGATCCCTATATTCAGTCATCAGTACAGATCCCTATATTCAGTCATCATTACAGATCCCTATATTCAGTCATCAGTCCAGATCCCTATATTCAGTCATCAGTCCAGATCCCTATATTCAGTCATCATTACAGATCACTATATTCAGTCATCAGTCCAGATCCCTATATTCAGTCATCATTCCCTACAGTCATCATTACAGATCCCTATATTCAGTCATCATTACAGATCCCTATATTCAGTCATCAGTCTAGATCCCTATATTCAGTCATCACTACAGATCCCTATATTCAGTCATCATTACAGATCCCTATATTCAGTCATCATACAGATCCCTATATTCAGTCATCATTACAGATCCCTATATTCAGTCATCATTCCAGATCCCTATATTCAGTCATCATTACAGATCCCTATATTCAGTCATCAGTACAGATCCCTATATTCAGTCATCAGTCCAGATCCCTATATTCAGTCATCATTACAGATCCCTATATTCAGTCATCATTACAGATCCCTATATTCAGTCATCATTACAGATCCCTATATTCAGTCATCATTACAGATCCCTATATTCAGTCATCAGTCCAGATCCCTATATTCAGTCATCAGTCCAGATCACTATATTCAGTCATCATTACAGATCCCTATATTCAGTCATCATTCCAGATCCCTATATTCAGTCATCATTACAGATCCCTATATTCAGTCATCAGTCCAGATCCCTATATTCAGTCATCAGTCCAGATCACTATATTCAGTCATCAGTCCAGATCCCTATATTCAGTCATCATTACAGATCCCTATATTCAGTCATCATTACAGATCCCTATATTCAGTCATCATTACAGATCCCTATATTCAGTCATCAGTCCAGATCCCTATATTCAGTCATCAGTCCAGATCACTATATTCAGTCATCATTACAGATCCCTATATTCAGTCATCATTACAGATCCCTATATTCAGTCATCATTACAGATCCCTATATTCAGTCATCAGTCCAGATCCCTATATTCAGTCATCATTACAGATCCCTATATTCAGTCATCATTACAGATCCCTATATTCAGTCATCATTACAGATCCCTATATTCAGTCATCAGTCCAGATCCCTATATTCAGTCATCAGTCCAGATCACTATATTCAGTCATCAGTCCAGATCCCTATATTCAGTCATCATTACAGATCCCTATATTCAGTCATCATTACAGATCCCTATATTCAGTCATCATTACAGATCCCTATATTCAGTCATCAGTCCAGATCCCTATATTCAGTCATCAGTCCAGATCACTATATTCAGTCATCATTCCAGATCCCTATATTCAGTCATCATTACAGATCCCTATATTCAGTCATCAGTCCAGATCCCTATATTCAGTCATCAGTCCAGATCCCTATATTCAGTCATCAGTCCAGATCACTATATTCAGTCATCATTCCAGATCCCTATATTCAGTCATCATTACAGATCCCTATATTCAGTCATCATTACAGATCCCTATATTCAGTCATCAGTCCAGATCCCTATATTCAGTCATCAGTCCAGATTCCTATATTCAGTCATAATTACAGATCCCTATATTCAGTCATCAGTCCAGATCAATATATCAATAAGTTTTCAACTCCTTTGTTATGTATCATCAAAATAAGTTCACAAGAAAACATTTGCCACCAAGTCACGTAATAAGTTGCCTGGACTCACTCTGTGTTTACTCTGAAAGACTACCTCATCTCAGTACCCAACACATACAATTATCTGTAATGACCCTCAGTCGAACAGTGAATTTCAAACACAGATTCAACCACAAAGACCAGGGAGGTTTTCCAACACCTCACAAAGAAGGGCACCTATTGGTAGATGGGTGAAAGAAAAGAAAGAAGACATTGAATATTCCTTGAGCATGGTGACGTTATTAATTACACTTTGGATGGTGTATCAATACACCCAGTCACTACAAAGGTACAGTTGCTGGAGAGGAAGGAAAGCTCTCAGGGATTTCACAATGAGCCCAAAGGTGTCACGCCCTGGTCGAAGTATTTTGTGTGTATCTTCATGTATTGGGTAAGGCCAGGGTGTGGCATGGGTTTTTGTATGTGGGTGTGTGTATATTGGGATTGTAGCTAGTGGGGTGATCTAGCAAAGTCTATGGCTGTCTGGAGTGGTTCTCAATCAGAGGCAGGTGTTTATCGTTGTCTCTGATTGGGAACCATATTTAGGCAGCCATATTCTTTGAGTTTGTCGTGGGTGATTGTCCTTATTCCTGTCTGTGTTAGTTTTCACTAGTATAGGCTGTTTCGGTTTTTGTTACGTTTAATGTTTTGTAGTGTTTGTGTTATTTCGTGTTTACGTTTGTTTGATTAAACATGGATCGCAATCTACACGCTGCGTTTTGGTCCGACTCTCCTTCACCACACCTAGAAAACCGTTGCAGATTCACCCACCACAACCAGCGTGTCAACAGGCAGGAGCCACAGGAGAGATGGACATGGGAGGACGATCTGGAAGGTAAAGGACCCTGGGCTCAGCCTGGAGAATATCGCCGCCCCAAGGAAGAACTGGAGGCGGTGAAAGCGGAGAGGCGCTGGTATGAGGAGGCAGTACGGCGACGTGGATGGAAGCCTGAGAGTCAGCCCCAAAAATTTCTTGGGGGGGGCTCAGGGAGAGTGTGGCAGAGTCAGGAGTCAGACCTGAGCCAACTCTCCCTGTTTATCGTGAGGAGCCAAGGAGGAGACCAGAACCAGAGCCGGTGTTGGAGGTGAGCGAAGCAGAGACTGTGAAGGAGTTAATGGGGAAATTGGAGGAGAGAGACATGAGGGAGTTGCTGTGTTGGTGCTTTAAGCATGGAATTCGCCTGACTGAACGTGTCGGGGATTTGATGGCACCTGAGTTAGTGCTCCATAATCGTCCTGAGGTGCGTGTTAGTCGGCTGGTGAAGTTGGTGCCAGCCTCACGCACCAGGCCTCCTGTGCACATCCCTAGCCATGCACGTCCTGTGCCAGCACTGCTCTCAAGATCTCCAGTACGCCTTCACGGTCTAGCCCATCCTGTGCCACCTCCACACCCCACCCTTCCGGTAGCAGCTCCCCGCACCAGGCTTCCTCTGCGTGTCCTCGGTTCAGTTCCACCAGTGCCAGCACCACGCTTCAGGCCTACAGTGCGCCTCGCCTCTCCAGCGCTGTCCGAGTCTCCTGTCTGTTCAGCGCAGCCAGAGCCGCCAGAGCTGCTAGTCTGTAAGAAGCCGCCAGAGCTGTCAGCCTACAGGGAGCAGCCAGAGCCGCCAGTCAGCGTGGAGCAGCCAGATCTTTCAGTCTGCCATGATCCGCCAGTCAACCAGACTCTTCCAGATCCGCCAGTCAGCCGGGATCTGCCAGAACTGCCAGTCGGCCAGGATCTGCCAGTCGGCCAGGATCTGCCAGTCAGCCAGGATCTGCCAGTCAGCCAGGATCTTCTGAAACCACCAGCCAGCCAGGATCTGGTAGATCTATCTACCTGCCTGAGCTTCCTCTCACTCCTGAGCTTCCTCTCACTCCTGAGCTTCCTCTCACTCCCGAGCTTCCTCTCACTCCCGAGCTTCCTCTCACTCCCGAGCTTTCTCTCACTCCCGAGCTTTCTCTCACTCCCGAGCTTTTTCTCACTCACGGGCTTTCCCTCAGTCCCGAGCTGCCTCAGTCCCGATCTGCTCCTCAGTCCAGTGGGGTTCTGGGTGAGGACTACTAGGCCATGGTCGGCGGCGAGGGTGGACTATCCAGGGACGCGAGGAGAGGGGACTAAGACATTGACTGAGTGGGGTTCACGCCCCGCGCCGGAGCCGCCACCATGGACAGACGCCCACCCGGACCCTCCCTATTGTTTTGAGGTGCGTTCGGGAGTCCGCACCTTAGGGGGAGTTCTGTCACGCCCTGGTCGAAGTATTTTGTGTTTATCTTTATGTATTGGGTAAGGCCAGGTGTGGCATGGGTTTTTGTATGTGGGCGTGTATATATTGGGATTGTAGCTAGTGGGGTGATCTAGCAAAGTCTATAGCTGTCTGGAGTGGTTCTCAATCAGAGGCAGGTGTTTATCATTGTCTCTGATTGGGAACCATATTTAGGCAGCCATATTCTTTGAGTTTGTCGTGGGTGATTGTCCTTAGTGTCCTTGTTCCTGTCTGTGTTAGTTTTCACTAGTATAGGCTGTTTCGGTTTTCGTTACGTTTATTGTTTTGTAGTGTTTGTGTTATTTCGTGTTTACGTTTGTTTGATTAAACATGGATCGCAATCTACACGCTGCGTTTTGGTCCGACTCTCCTTCACCACACCTAGAAAACTGTTACAAAAGGTGACTTTAAAACAGTATCAGAGTTTAATGGCTGTGAGAGGAGAAAACTGAGGATGGATCAACAACATTGTAGTTACTCCACAATACTTACCTAATTTACAGACTGAAAAGAGGGATGCCTGTACAGAACAAAACTTTTCCAAAATATGCTTCTTGTTTGCAAGAAAGGCACTAAAGTAACGCCCTGGTCTTTGTTTTCTTTATAATTTGGTTAGGTGTGACGAGGGTGGTTTGTTTTAGTTTTTGTATTGTCTAGGGTTTTTTGTATGTTTATGGGGTTGTTAACTAGTCTAGGTGTTTATATGGCTATGGTTGCCTAGATTGGTTTCCATTTATCGTTGTCTCTGATTGGGGACCATATTTAGGTAACCATATTCCTTGGGTAGTTTGTGGGTTCATATTCTATGTTTAGTTGCCTGTCTGCACTAGCCATATTAGCGTCACGGTTCGTTTTGTTGTTTTGTTAGTTTTGTTCAGTGTTCGTTCTTTCTTTCATTAAATAAATATGTTCGCCTACCACGCTGCGCCTTGGTCTCCTCCATATGACGACCGTGACAACAGCAAAACATTTGGCAAAGCAATCAACTTGTTATCCTGAATACAAAGTGCTTTGTTTGGGGCAAATCCAACATAACACATTAATGAGTAGCACTCTCTGTATTTTAATGCATTGTGGTGGTTGCATCATGTTCTGGGTCTGGTTATAATCGTTTACGGACTGGGGAGTTTTTCAGAATAAAAAAGAAACAATAGAACAGGCAAAATCCTAGAGGAAAACCTGGTTCAGTCTGCTTTCCAAGAGACACTGGGAAATGAATTCACCCTTCAGCAGGACAATAATCTAAAACACAAGGCCAAATATACACTTGTTGTGTCTTGGGCTATGCCAGATTAAGTGATATGACATGCTATTCTATAAAATAATTTCTCCTTAATTAACTAGAGTCGGGGCACCACAAAATAATATTTATCGAGCGGTTATCTTCCAAATAAACTCTTAAATATCTAGTAATATTTTACATCAATAGCAGTCAATGTTAATCCTCACCTTAATGCAGTCTCATCTGAAAGTTGTAAATTCTTGGTTATCTTCATGAACGCTGGCTAACAAGTTGAATCAGCAATACAAAATTGGGTTTAATTATTTATTTACTAAATACCTGACTAATCACACAGAATTACACATACATACAATTAATCATAACTTGATTGCAAATTATGTCATAAAGGAAAACGTCCCTGGCGGAA
Source organism: Oncorhynchus keta (assembly GCF_023373465.1). Taxonomy (NCBI): domain Eukaryota; kingdom Metazoa; phylum Chordata; class Actinopteri; order Salmoniformes; family Salmonidae; genus Oncorhynchus; species Oncorhynchus keta. The sequence continues at coordinate 86,607,915 of NC_068439.1, read as the reverse complement.
CAGACATGACAGCTTGTTACACAAAAGAAAAGGGGCTGGGTTTGAGTGAAAGAGCGGGAAGACTGAGGACCAAAGTGCGAAGCTGTGCTATCATAAATACAGTATCTTATGCATTCTAAATTACCACCCATTTGGAAAAGGAAAATGCAATAAATATGTACTCTGAGCTGCACTTCAGTAGGTTGGTGGTAGATGGAAGGCCGTGTTGCCAAACCAAGTCCTTTGAAGAATGTCTTTGGTGGTCAATTGGATACGTTGTAGTAATGTCGTTGTGTGGTAGACGGGATACTCTGTCTGTTCCTTCCTAACCTGCATTTGCAGCTGCTGTTGCTAACTCAATGGCTAGGAGGTATCACTTCTGTAGTGAATAAGAGTTCAAAGTTCATACCATTCGCAACCAAAGCTCACGCTGATGTTGGCTTCGTTCTGTAGTTATTATCTGAACCATTCTGACATCGGACCATCGTCCGCACATCCTCGGAACAGGAGGTCACATTTTCGTCAAGGGCTTTATATAGTGGAGGGAAGAAAAGGGGTGTGTTTCATAGTTTACAACCTATGTCTCTTCACGTGGGCGGGCCACTAAGTTGGGCCTAATTCACTCATGAAAACCCAATTCTCACATTTTAAAAGCTAAAATTACATTTCATCCCATCACGAATAATGTCATATTCAAACATTTAAATTGAACAACAATTCCATGTGAATCCGATAACTCTGATGTGTAGACTTTCCACTGTAGAGTTTGTCATCTTATCATTGATGAGAATGTCTCAGATGACAACCGAACTGACATGATATTCATTAAGTACCACCGCATATGTGCAATTGTTCGGATTACCAGAATATAGTTAATTTCCCCCCACCTTCTGATGTTCCCAGAATCTCTATGTTAACCAAGGGATTTTCACATTTCACATCAGTAGGGTAGAGAGAGGAAAAAGGTGGGAAGAGGTATTTATGACTGTCATAAACCTACCCCCAGGCCCACGTCATGACAGTAGGGTAGAGAGAGGAAACAGGGGGGAAGAGGTATTTATGACTGTCATAAACCTACCCCCCAGGCCAACGTCATGACAGTAGGGTAGAGAGAGGAAACAGGGGGGAAGAGATATTTATGACTGCCATAAACCTACCCCCAGGCCAATGTCATGACAGTAGGGTAGAGAGAGGAAACAGGGGGGAAGAGGTATTTATGACTGTCATAACCTACCCCCCAGGCCAACGTCATGACAGTAGGGTAGAGAGAGGAAACAGGGGGGAAGAGGTATTTATGACTGTCATAAACCTACCCCCCAGGCCAACGTCATGACAGTAGGGTAGAGAGAGGAAACAGGGGGGTAGAGGTATTTATGACTGCCATAAACCTACCCCCCAGGCCAACGTCATGACAGTAGGGTAGAGAGAGGAAACAGGGGGGTAGAGGTATTTATGACTGCCATAAACCTACCCCCCAGGCCAACGTCATGACAGTAGGGTAGAGAGAGGAAACAGGGGGGAAGAGGTATTTATGACTGTCTTATTTTAATGTTCTTCCCAGTCTGTCTGCTGGGATTTCCTGTTTGGTCGTCTGCTTGTTGCAGGAGGATCATCAGCTGATTTGACACATCTGGACAGGCTATAAAGGGTGGCCACATCAGCCAACACTCTCTCTCTTCCCTGACTGGCAGGCTGGCTTCCTCCACCTTTCGGTTGTTGGTTGGTTTTCACCAGACAGTCTTTCCTTTCATCCACATACTGCATATACTACTGATCCTACAGACATCCACAGCTTATGTTATATTTTGGGATTTATTATTATTTTGTTTATTAAATGCATTCCTTGTTACATTTACGTCATGCGTGGTCTGACTTTGTTGTTACAAACTATAAGCACAGTGACACAGTGGGGACTCGTCCAATTGGAGATTTTGTTTATATGGTAGTTTTGGTAGTATGTCATTTGGCACATTTGTTTTGTTTGCATTTGGACTCCCTGTTTCGTGTATAGTCAGCATGGAGCACTGTGTAGAGGGAGTCATTGGACTCATTTGGACTCCCTGTTTTGTGCATAGTCAGCATGGAGCACTGTGTAGGGCGAGTCATTGGAATCGGCTGTGCTAAACTTAAAATGCAATGAGGTACTATTTGTTTGGCAGTATTTGTTAAAGGCAAAGTGTCAACCATTAATTATTTTCCAGATATTTTTGTAAGAAGCAGGTTTGGTGGATGCTGGAAGGAAGCAGCATTTCTCCCCTGTGTGTTGGTCTATGTTGTTTTCTCTCTCTAGTGTGGTGGAGACCATGGAGATCAGTCATGTGGTTCTCTCTCTAGTGTGGTGGAGACCAGTCATGTGGTTCTCTCTCTAGTGTGGTGGAGACCATGGAGATCAGTCATGTGGTTCTCTCTCTAGTGTGGTGGAGACCATGGAGATCAGTCATGTGGTTCTCTCTCTAGTGTGGTGGAGACTATGGAGATCAGTCATGTGGTTCTCTCTAGTGTGGTGGAGACCAGTCATGTGGTTCTCTCTAGTGTGGTGGAGACCAGTCATGTGGTTCTCTCTCTAGTGTGGTGGAGACCATGGAGACCAGTCATGTGGTTCTCTCTAGTGTGGTGGAGACCAGTCATGTGGTTCTCTCTCTAGTGTGGTGGAGACCAGTCATGTGGTTCTCTCTCTAGTGTGGTGGAGACCAGTCATGTTGTTCTCTCTCTAGTGTGGTGGAGACCAGTCATGTGGTTCTCTCTGTGGTGGTGTGGAGACCAGTCATGTGGTTCCATGGAGACCAGTCATGTGGTTCTCTCTCTAGTGTGGTGGAGACCAGTCATGTGGTTCTCTCTCTAGTGTGGTGGAGACCATGGAGACCAGTCATGTGGTTCTCTCTCTAGTGTGGTGGAGACCAGTCATGTGGTTCTCTCTCTAGTGTGGTGGAGACCAGTCATGTGGTTCTCTCTCTAGTGTGGTGGAGATCAGTCATGTGGTTCTCTCTCTAGTGTGGTGGAGATCATGGAGATCAGTCATGTTGTTCTCTCTCTAGTGTGGTGGAGACCATGGAGATCAGTCATGTGGTTCTCTCTCTAGTGTGGTGGAGACCATGGAGACCAGTCATGTGGTTCTCTCTCTAGTGTGGTGGAGACCAGTCATGTGGTTCTCTCTCTAGTGTGGTGGAGACCATGGAGATCAGTCATGTGGTTCTCTCTCTAGTGTGGTGGAGACCAGTCATGTGGTTCTCTCTCTAGTGTGGTGGAGACCATGGAGACCAGTCATGTGGTTCTCTCTCTAGTGTGGTGGAGATCAGTCATGTGGTTCTCTCTCTAGTGTGGTGGAGACCATGGAGACCTCAGGGAGTGGTGGTTTGCTGAGTGTGGTGGCACCCCAACCCAGACCTGTCACCGGTTCTCCCAGACCTGTACACCAGCATCCCAACCCAGACCTGTACACTGGCACCCCACCCAGACCTGTACACTGGCACCCCAACCCTAGACCTGTACACTGGCACCCCAACCCAGACCTGTCACTGGCACCCCAAGACCTGTACACTGGCACCCCAACTCTAGTGTGGTGGAGACCCAGACCTGTACACTGGCACCCCAACCCAGACCTGTACACTGGCACCCCAACCCAGACCTGTACACTGGTTCCCCAACCCAGACCTGTACACTGGCACCCCAACCCAGACCTGTACACCGGCACCCCAACCCAGACCTGTACACTGGCACCCCAACCCAGACCTGGTACACTGGCATAACCCAGACCTGTACACTGGCATCCCAACCCAGACCTGTACACTGGCATCCCAACCCAGACCTGTACACTGGCACCCCAACCCAGACCTGTACACTGGCACCCCAACCCAGACCTGTACACTGGCACCCCAACCCAGACCTGTACACTGGCATCCCAACCCAGACCTGTACACTGGCACCCCAACCCAGACCTGTACACTGGCATCCCAACCCAGACCTGTACACTGGCACCCCAACCCAGACCTGTACACTGGCACCCCAACCCAGACCTGTACACTGGCACCCCAACCCAGACCTGTACACTGGCACCCCAACCCAGACCTGTACACTGGCACCCCAACCCAGACCTGTACACTGGCACCCCAACCCAGACCTGTACACTGGCACCCCAACCCAGACCTGTACACCGGCACCCCAACCCAGACCTGTACACTGGCACCCCAACCCAGACCTGTACACTGGCACCCCAACCCAGACCTGTACACCGGCACCCCAACCCAGACCTGTACACTGGCATCCCAACCCAGACCTGTACACTGGCACCCCAACCCAGACCTGTACACTGGCACCCCAACCCAGACCTGTACACCAGCACCCCAACCCAGACCTGTACACTGGCACCCCAACCCAGACCTGTACACTGGCACCCCAACCCAGACCTGTACACCAGCACCCCAACCCAGACCTGTACACTGGCATCCCAACCCAGACCTGTACACTGGCACCCCAACCCAGACCTGTACACTGGCACCCCAACCCAGACCTGTACACTGGCACCCCAACCCAGACCTGTACACTGGCACCCCAACCCAGACCTGTACACTGGCACCCCAACCCAGACCTGTACACAGGCACCCCAACCCAGACCTGTACACCGGCACCCCAACCCAGACCTGTACACTGGCACCCCAACCCAGACCTGTACACTGGCACCCCAACCCAGACCTGTACACTGGCACCCCAACCCAGACCTGTACACTGGCATCCCAACCCAGACCTGTACACCGGCACCCCAACCCAGACCTGTACACCAGCACCCCAACCCAGACCTGTACACTGGCACCCCAACCCAGACCTGTACACCGGCTTACAGGATACCCACAAAGTGATCAATACCCTCAACTGGTAGATGAGGACGTACACCAATACAAACCTTTAACAATATCTGAGTCAAGTTTCAATGTGCACAAGAACAGGAGAGAGGATACACCCATGTAGAATCACCTGTATCTGACTCAGAAGAGAATGACAATACGGATTCACAAACCAATGATTCTACAGAGCCTGTGTCCGGAAAAACACTTCACTGACACTTTCTCATCCCATCCTACCAGGAAGATATAACCTTCAGATATATGCAGCATAGTCAGAAGCACTGGCTTTTCCAAAACGATCTGCAAGCTTCTCAAGTTGAGATATAGTACTTGGAGCTATGCCAGAAAACTGTACTTTTTGAATTGCCACCAGAATGTTTTGCAATTTCTCTTTTAAAAAAGAGAAAAAGGAAAGGACATTCATTGTCCCAGTGTCCCTTACCTTGAAAGTAGTTAACTCTGACTATATCATTTCTACCTGATTCGCCAACCTGAGGAAAACATGTATCTGCTCTGAACCTTCAAAGCTTTTTCTGGGAGGAGAGAAGTACTCTTTTCGGGCAGTTTCAGTATGACGACCAGGATCCAACAAAACTTTAATTGATCAAGACATCCTCATCTGATAGGACTGCTGTCTCGCTAGGAGTTGTGCATTGTGCTCACTAATATAAGTTGAATACGCTCTGGTACTGAATTCTTAAACTGCTCAAGTACCACCAAATTAGACAATTCCTCAAGTGCATCTACCTCTGAGGCAGAGCACCAATGATTAAACTGAGACAAAATTACGTGAAATTCTATGTAGATTTGCTTGTCACCTGTTTATATGCCTCTGGGACCAACTCGTAGGTTTTTAACATTTCCACTGTTTCATAGACCGACTTAATGCTGAATAAGCCTGTTGATGCTCGTTGGAAGTGGCAGTGCTTGCTAACTTTTACTGTATTAGAAAGGGAAGCACAGCCGCGAGCTACCCAGTGACATGAGCCTACCAGACGAGCTAGATATAACTTATATGCTCACTTTGAGGCAAGCAACACTGAAGCATGCATGAGAGCACCAGCTGTACCGGACAACTGTGTGATCGTAATCTCCGTAGCCGATGTGAGTGAGACCTTTTTAAACAGGTCAACATTCACAAGGCCGCAGGGCCAGACAGATTACCAGGACGTGTACTCAGAGCATGCGCTGACCAACTGGCAACTGTCTTCACTGACATTTTCAACCTCTCCCTGACTGAGAATGTAATATCAACATGTTTCAAGCAGACCACCATAGTCCTTGAGCCCAAGAACATCAAGGTAACCTGCCTAAATGACTACCAACCTGTAGCACTCACGTCTGTAGCCATGAAATACTTTGAAAGGCTGGTCATGGCTTACATCAATACAGTTATCCCAGAAATCCTTGACCCACTCCAATTTGCATACAAACCCAGCAGATCCACAGATCGTCATGACGTCCCTCTAAGGCCCTTCTGCTAGCTTGCTATCCCCGGCCCGCTAGCTGTCTGAATTTCCGTGTCTCTGGCCTGCCGAGCTACTCACTGGACCCCTATGATCACTCGGCTTCGCATGCCTCTCCCTAATGTCAGTATACCTTGTCTACTGCTGTTTTGGTTAGTAATTATTGCCTTTTTTCACTGTAGAGCCTCTAGCCCTGCTCAATATGCCATAGTTAACCCTTTTGTTCCACCTCCCACACATGAGGTGACCTCACCTGGTATAAATGATGTGTCTAGAGACAATATCTCTCTCATCGTCACTCAATGCATAGGATTAACTCCACTGTATTCACATCCTACCATACCTTAGTCTGTACATTATGCCTTGAATCTATTCTACCGTGCCCAGAAACCTCCTTTTACTCTCTGTTCCAAACACAATAGACGATCAGTTCTTATAGACTTTAGGTCCCGTCCAACTTCTCCTCTGTTCCTCTGGTGATGTAGAAGTTAATACAGGCACTGCAGTCCCCGGCATCGCTCCAAATCCCAAGGCGCTCTCATTTGGTGACTTCTGTAACCGTAAAAGCCATGGTTTCATGCATTTTAACATTAGAAGCCTCCACCCTAAGTTTGTTTTATTCGCTGCTTTAGCACACTCTGCCAACCCGAATGTCTTAGCCATGTCTGAATCCTGCCTTAGGAAGACCACCAAAAACCCGGACATTTCCATGCCTAACAATAACATTTTTCGACAAGACAGAAGTGCTAAAGGGGGTGGCATTGGAGAGATAGTCTGCAGAGTTCTGTCAAGTTATCCAGGTCTGTGCCTGGATAAACCCCCCTCTGACCCCAGCTGTGCCCTGGATACCATATGTGAATTGATTGCCCCCTATCTATCTTCAGAGCTCGTGCTGCTAGGTGACCTAAACTGGGACATGCTTAACACCCAGGACATCCTACAATCTAAACTTGATGCCCTCAATCTCACACAAATTATCAATGAACCTACCAGGTACAACTCCGAATGCGTAAACACGGGCACCCTCATAGATATCATCTTAACCAAACTGCCCTCCAAATACACCACTGCTGTCTTCAACCAGGATCTCAGCGATCACTGCCTTATTTCCTGCATCCGTAATGGATCTGTGGTCAAACGACCACCCCTCATCACTGTCAAACGCTCCCTAAAACACTTCAGCAAGCAGGCCTTTCTAATCGACCTGGCCCGGGTATCCTGGAAGAAATTTGACATAATCTCATCAGTAAAGGATGCCTGGTTATTCTTTAAAAGTGCTTTCCTCACCATCTTAAATAAGCATGCCCCATTCAAAAAATCTCGAACCAGAAACAGATATAGCCCTTGGGTCACACCAGACCTGACTGCACTTGACCAGCACAACATCCTGTGGCATACTGCATTAGCATCGAATAGCTCCCGCTATATGCAACTTTTCAGGTAAGTTAGGAACCAATATACACAGGCAGTAAGGAAAGGAAAGGCTAGATTTTTCAAACAGACATTTGCATCCTGCAACACAAACTCCCAAAAGAAAAAGAGCACCTCCTCCCAGCTGCCCACTGCACTGACGCTAGGAAACAATGTCACCACCGATATATCCACGATAATTGAGAATTTCAACAAGTATTTTTCTACGGCTGGCCATGCTTTCCACCAGACTACCCCCTACCCCGGTCAACAGCCCTGCACCACCCACAAGACAATGGGCAAGACAATCCGGACTCTTTCTAAAAGGATCTGCCGAAATTGTTGCAACCCTTATTACTAGCCTGTTCAACCTCACTTTCGCATCGTCTGAGATCCCCAAAGATTGGAAACTGCCGTGGCCACCCCCTCTTCAATGGGGGAGACAACCTAGACCCAAACTGCTACAGACCTACAGTGGGGCAGAAAAGTATTTAGTCAGCCACCAATTGTGCAGGTTCTCCCACTTAAAAAGATGAGAGAGGCCTGTCATTTTCATCATAGGTACACTTCAACTATGACAGACAAAATGAGAAAAAGAAATCCAGAAAATCACATTGTAGGATTTTAAATTTATTTATTTGCAAATTATGGTGGAAAATAAGTATTTGGTCAATAACAAAAGTTTATCTCAAGTATTTGTACTCTTACGCTATTCATTGACTACAGTTCAGCGTTTAAAATCATGGTGCCCTCAAAGTTCATCACTAAGCTAAGGACACTGGGACAAAACACCTCCCTCTGACTGCAAGGCACTACAAAGGGTAGTGCGTACAGGACATCTTTACCAGGCGGTGTCAGAGGAAGACCCTAAAAATGACCTAAGACTCAAGCCACCCTGGTCAGACTGTTCTCTGCTACCGCAAGGCAAGAGGTACCGTAGCGCCAAGTCTAGGTCCAAGAGGCTTCTTAACAGTTGGACAGCTAATCAAATGGTTACCTGGACCCCACACCCCATTTTTATGCTGCTGCTACTCTGTCAATTATCCTTTAATTTGTACATGTAAGTCACTTACATGTACAAATTACCTCAATTACATCGACTAACCTATATGTTGACTCTGCACCGGTACAACCTTTATACAGTTGTGGACAAACATTTTGAGAATGACACAAATATTAATTTCCACAAAGTTTGCTGCGTCAGTGTCTTTAGATATTTTTGTCAGATGTTACTATGGATACTGAAGTATAAGTACAAGCATTTCATATGTGTTAAAGGCTTTTATTGACAATTACATGAAGTTGATGCAGAGTCAATATTTGCAGTGCTGACCCTCTTTTTCAAGACCTCTGCAATCCGCCCTGGCATGCTGTCAATTATCTTCTGGGCCACATCCTGACTGATGGCAGCCCATTCTTGCATAATCAATGCTTGGAGTTTGTCAGAATTTGTGGGTTTTTGTTTGTCCACCCATCTCTTGAGGATTGACCACAAGTTCTCAATGGAATAAAGGTCTGGGGAGTTTCCTGGCCATGGACCCAAAATATCTATGTTTTGTTCCCCGAGCCACTTAGTTATCACTTTTGCCTTATGGGAAGGTGCTCCATCAAACTGTTCCTGGATGGTTGGGAGAAGTTGCTCTCGGAGGATGTGTTGGTACCATTCTTTATTCCTGGCTGTGTTCTTAGTCAGGCAAAATTGTGAGTGAGTCCACTCCCTTGGCTGAGAAGCAACCCCACACATTAATGGTCTCAGGATGCTTTACTGTTGGCATGACACCGGACTGATGGTAGCGCTCACCTTGTCTTCTCAAGCCCTAAACAATCAGAAAGGGGATTCATCAGAGACAATGACTTTACCCCAGTCCTCAGCAGTCCAATCCCTGTACCTTTTGCAGAATATCAGTCTGTCCCTGATGTTTTTCCTGGAGAGAAGTGGCTTCTTTGCTGCCCTTCTTGACACCAGGACATCCTCCAAAAGTATTTGCCTCACTGTGCGTGCAGATGCACTTACACCTTCCTGCTGCCATTCCTGAGCAAGCTCTGTACTGGTGGTGCCCCGATCCCACAGCTGAATCAACATTAGGAGACAGTCCTGGCGCTTGCTGGACTTTCTTGGGCGCCCTGAATCCTTCTTCAGAACAATTGAACCGCTCTCCTTGAAGTTCCTGATGATCCGATAAATGGATGATATCGGTGCCATCTTACTGGCAGCAATATCCTTGCCTGTGAAGTCCTTTTTGTGCAAAGCAAGGATGACGATACGTGTTTCCTTACAGGTAACCATGATTGACAGAGGAAGAACAATAATTCCAAGCACTACCCTCCTTTGGAAGATTCCCGTCTGTTATTCAAACTCAATCGAACTCAATCAGCATGACAGAGTGATTTCCAGCCTTGTCCTCATCAACACTCACACCTGTGTTAATGAGAGAATCACTGACATGATGTCAGCTGGTCATTTTGTGGCAGGGCTTCAGCACAGTATGCTAGTTCACACAGGGTTACTGGCTTCAGCACAGTATGCTAGTTCACACAGGGTTACTGGCTTCAGCACAGTATACTAGTTCACACAGGGTTACTGGCTTCAGCACAGTATGCTAGTTCACACAGGGTTAGTGGCTTCAGCACAGTACTCTAGTTCAAACAGGGTTACTGGCTTCAGCACAGTATGCTAGTTCACACAGGGTTACTGGATTCAGCACAGCATGCTAGTTCACACAGGGTTATTGGCTTCAGCACAGTATGCTAGTTCACACAGGGTTACTGGCTTCAGCACAGTATGCTAGTTCACACAGGGTTACTGGCTTCAGCACAGTACTCTAGTTCACACAGGGTTACTGGCTTCAGCACAGTATGCTAGTTCACACAGGGTTACTGGCTTCAGCACAGTACGCTAGTTCACACAGGGTTACTGGCTTCAGCACAGTATGCTAGTTCACACAGGGTTAGTGGCTTCAGCACAGTATGCTAGTTCACACAGGGTTAGTGGCTTCAGCACAGTATGCTAGTTCACAGGTATGAGCATTATGGAGAAACTGTGTCTGTCATCCTATCATGCCGATTGTAGTGCCCTCTGAGTTTTGCCAGACAAACCTTCCATGATAATGTTGCTGAACATTTGAGAGTTAAGAAAACCTATGACTGTATTTTGCGTACATTTTTCTGGCCAAGGTTGAAACGGGACATCTCTGCTTACATTAAAACATGTCACACATGCCAGTTGACTGGTAAACCAAATCAGTCAATTAAACCTGTTCCTCTGTTTCCTATTCCTGCCGTTGGTCGACCTTTTGAACATTTTATAATTGACTGTGTTTGTCCTTTTCCCCGCTCTAAGTCTGGCAGCTATTTTCTTACAGTGATGTGCCAAGCAACAACCAGGTACCCTGCTGCTTATCCACTACGTGCAATAACTACTAAGTCTGTTGTGAAGGCTTTATTTAATTTGTATTTAATTTTTTATTTTACCTTTATTTAAATAGACAAGTCAGTTAAGAACAAATTCTTATTTTCAATGACGACCTTGGAACAGTGTGTTAACTGGCTGGTCTAGGAACAGTGTGTTAACTGGTCTAGGAACAGTGTGTTAACTGGCTGGCCTAAGAACAGTGTGTTAACTGGCTGGCCTAGGAACAGTGGGTTAACTGGTCTAGGAACAGTGGGTTAACTGGCCTAGGAACAGTGGGTCAACTGGCCTAGGAACAGTGTGTTAACTGGCCTAGGAACAGTGTGTTAACTGGCTGGCCTAGGAACAGTGGGATAACTGGTCTAGGAACAGTGGGTTAACTGGCCTAGGAACAGTGTGTTAACTGGCCTAGGAACAGTGGGTTAACTGGCCTAGGAACAGTGTGTTAACTGGCTGGCCTAGGAACAGTGGGTTAACTGGCCTAGGAACAGTGTGTTAACTGGCTGGCCTAGGAACAGTGGGTTAACTGGCTGGCCTAGGAACAGTGGGTTAACTGGCTGGCCTAGGAACAGTGGGTTAACTGGCTGGCCTAGGAACAGTGGGATAACTGTCCTAGGAACAGTGGGTTAACTGGCTGGCCTAGGAACAGTGGGTTAGGCTGGCCTAGGAACAGTGGGTTAACTGGCCTAGGAACAGTGGGTTAACTGGCTGGCATAGGAACAGTGGGTCAACTGGCCTAGGAACAGTGGGTTAACTGGCCTAGGAGCAGTGGGTTAACTGGCTGGCATAGGAACAGTGGGTTAACTGGCCTAGGAGCAGTGGGTTAACTGGCTGGCATAGGAACAGTGGGATAACTGTCCTAGGAACAGTGGGTTAACTGGCTGGCCTAGGAACAGTGGGTTAACTGGCTGGCCTAGGAACAGTGGGATAACTGTCCTAGGAACAGTGGGTTAACTGGCTGGCCTAGGAACAGTGGGTTAGGCTGGCCTAGGAACAGTGGGTTAACTGGCCTAGGAACAGTGGGTTAACTGGCCTAGGAACAGTGGGTTAACTGGCTGGCCTAGGAACAGTGAGTCAACTGGCCTAGGAACAGTGGGTCAACTGGCCTAGGAACAGTGGGTTAACTGGCCTAGGAACAGTGGGTTAACTGGCTGGCCTAGGAACAGTGGGTCAACTGGCCTAGGAACAGTGGGTTAACTGGCCTAGGAGCAGTGGGTTAACTGGCTGGCATAGGAACAGTGGGTCAACTGGCCTAGGAACAGTGGGTCAACTGGCCTAGGAACAGTGGGTCAACTGGCCGGCCTAGGAACAGTGGGTTAACTGGCTGGCCTCGGAACAGTGGGTTAACTGGCTGGCCTAGGAACAGTGGGTTAACTGGCTGGCCTAGGAACAGTGTGTTAACTGGCCTAGGAACAGTGGGTTAACTGGCTGGCCTAGGAACAGTGGGTTAACTGGCTGACCTAGGAATAGTGGGATAACTGGCTGACCTAGGAACAGTGGGATAACTGGCTGACCTAGGAATAGTGGGATAACTGGCTGGCCTAGGAACAGTGGGTTTACTGGCTGGCCTAGGAACAGTGGGTTAACTGGCCTAGGAACAATGGGTTAACTGGCCTAGGAACAGTGGGTTAACTGGCCGGCCTAGGAACAGTGGGTCAACTGGCCTAGGAACAGTGGGTCAACTGGCCTAGGAACAGTGGGTCAACAGGCCTAGGAACAGTGGGTTAATTGGCTGGCCTAGGAACAGTGGGTTAACTGGCTGGCCTAGGAACAGGGGGTTAACTGGCCTAGGAACAGTGGGTCAATTGGCTGGCCTAGGAACAGTGGGTTAATTGGCTGGCCTAGGAACAGTGGGTTAACTGGATGGCCTAGGAACAGTGGGTTAACTGGCTGGCCTAGGAACAGTGCGTTAACTGGCTGACCTAGGAACAGTGGGTTAACTGGCTGGCCTAGGAACAGTGGGTTAACTGGCTGGCCTAGGAACAGTGGGTTAACTGGCTGGCCTAGGAACAGTGGGTTAACTGGCCTAGGAACAGTGCGTTAACTGGCCTAGGAACAGTGGGTTAACTGGCTGGCCTAGGAACAGTGGGTTAACTGGCTGGCCTAGGAACAGTGGGTTAACTGGCTGGCCTAGGAACAGTGGGATAACTGTCCTAGGAACAGTGGGTTAACTGGCTGGCCTAGGAACAGTGGGTTAGGCTGGCCTAGGAACAGTGGGTTAACTGGCCTAGGAACAGTGGGTTAACTGGCTGGCATAGGAACAGTGGGTCAACTGGCCTAGGAACAGTGGGTTAACTGGCCTAGTGGGTTAACTGGCTGGCATAGGAACAGTGGGTTAACTGGCCTAGGAGCAGTGGGTTAACTGGCTGGCATAGGAACAGATAACTGTCCTAGGAACAGTGGGTTAACTGGCTGGCCTAGGAACAGTGGGTTAACTGGCTGGCCTAGGAACAGTGGGATAACTGTCCTAGGAACAGTGGGTTAACTGGCTGGCCTAGGAACAGTGGGTTAGGCTGGCCTAGGAACAGTGGGTTAACTGGCCTAGGAACAGTGGGTTAACTGGCCTAGGAACAGTGGGTTAACTGGCTGGCCTAGGAACAGTGAGTCAACTGGCCTAGGAACAGTGGGTCAACTGGCCTAGGAACAGTGGGTTAACTGGCCTAGGAACAGTGGGTTAACTGGCTGGCCTAGGAACAGTGGGTCAACTGGCCTAGGAACAGTGGGTTAACTGGCCTAGGAGCAGTGGGTTAACTGGCTGGCATAGGAACAGTGGGTCAACTGGCCTAGGAACAGTGGGTCAACTGGCCTAGGAACAGTGGGTCAACTGGCCGGCCTAGGAACAGTGGGTTAACTGGCTGGCCTGGCAGTGGGTTAACTGGCTGGCCTAGGAACAGTGGGTTAACTGGCTGGCCTAGGAACAGTGTGTTAACTGGCCTAGGAACAGTGGGTTAACTGGCTGGCCTAGGAACAGTGGGTTAACTGGCTGACCTAGGAATAGTGGGATAACTGGCTGACCTAGGAACAGTGGGATAACTGGCTGACCTAGGAATAGTGGGATAACTGGCTGGCCTAGGAACAGTGGGTTTACTGGCTGGCCTAGGAACAGTGGGTTAACTGGCCTAGGAACAGTGGGTTAACTGGCCTAGGAACAGTGGGTTAACTGGCTGGCCTAGGAACAGTGGGTTAACTGGCTGGCCTAGGAACAGGGGGTTAACTGGTCTAGGAACAGTGGGTTAATTGGCTGGCCTAGGAACAGGGGGTTAACTGGTCTAGGAACAGTGGGTTAACTGGCCTAGGAACAGTGGGTCAACTGGCCTAGGAACAGTGGGTTAATTGGCTGGCCTAGGAACAGTGGGTTAACTGGATGGCCTAGGAACAGTGGGTTAACTGGCTGGCCTAGGAACAGTGCGTTAACTGGCTGACCTAGGAACAGTGGGTTAACTGGCTGGCCTAGGAACAGTGGGTTAACTGGCTGGCCTAGGAACAGTGGGTTAACTGGCTGGCCTAGGAACAGTGGGTTAACTGGCCTAGGAACAGTGCGTTAACTGGCTGGCCTAGGAACAGTGGGTTAACTGGCTGGCCTAGGAACAGTGGGTTAACTGGCCTAGGAACAGTGCTTAACTGGCCTAGGAACAGTGGTTAACTGGCCTAGGAACAGTGCGTTAACTGGCTGGCCTAGGAACAGTGGGTTAACTGGCTGGCCTAGGAACAGTGGGTTAACTGGCCTAGGAACAGTGGGTTAACTGGCCTAGGAACAGTGCGGTGGCTGGCCTAGGAACAGTGGGTTAACTGGCTGGCCTAGGAACAGTGGGTTAACTGGCCTAGGAACAGTGCGTTAACTGGCCTAGGAACAGTGGGTTAACTGGCTGGCCTAGGAACAGTGGGTTAACTGGCTGGCCTAGGAACAGTGGGTTAACTGGCTGGCCTAGGAACAGTGGGTTAACTGGCTGGCCTAGGAACAGTGCGTTAACTGGCTGACCTAGGAACAGTGCGTTAACTGGCTGGCCTAGGAACAGTGGGTTAACTGGCTGGCCTAGGAACAGTGGGTTAACTGGCCTAGGAACAGTGCGTTAACTGGCTTGTTCAGGGGCAGAATACAGTTCCTCTCTGTATTTGGCATTCCTAAGGTCATTCAGAGTGACCAAGGCTCTGATATTACTCTCATGTTTGTACAAGTGCTTCAGCGTAACACGCAGAGTCTCGGGTGTGTTAGATTGTTCTCATCAAACCTTGAAGTCTCTCCTGTGTGCATACTGTATAAAGCTAGACATCTGGGGAAGAGTAGAGCCACCACTAAATTGACTCTATTATGTAAATAGTGTTCGTAATAGACTGTTCTCTACTGGTGAAATGGCAAAAGAGAAACTGGAAAGTGCACAAGTGAAGATGAAGCATATTGATGACCGTGGGTCTGAATGTAGACAATTTAGCCCTGGTGACCAGGTTTTAGCTCTGTTACCTATTGTAGTTTCACCTTCTCAGGCAAGAACAGTGGTGGCAAAAAGTACCCAATTGTCATAATTTATTAAAAGTAAAAATACTGTAAAGAAACAGCAGGTCACGAACCCTCGACCTTCTAGTCCGGCGTGCTATCGACTGTGCCGCTCAAGCATGCTCGGCCGACAGGGTCGATTTCCTTATAAACCCAGGGTCGTTACAATACCTTGATAGAAAAAGTACTCTAGTAAAAGTAAAAGTCACCCAGTAAAATACTACTTGAGTAAAAGTCTAAAAGTATTCGGGGTTTTAAATTTACTTAAAGAATCAAAAGTTAATGTAAAAATCATTTCACGTTCCTTACATTAAGCAAACCAGACGGCACAATTGCCTTGGTTTTAAACAGACAATTGCCTTGGTTTTAAACAGACAATTGCCTTGGTTTTAAACAGACAATTTCCTTGGTTTTAAACAGACAATTTCCTTGTGTTAGAGTGTGCCAGGGGCACTCAGACATCATTTACAAATTAGGCATCTGTGTTTAGTGAGTCTGCCAGATCAGAGGCAGTAGGGATGACCAGGGATGTTTTCTTCACGTGTGTGAATTGGACCATTTGCCTGTCATGTTAAGCATTTGAAATGTAATGAGTACTTTGGGTGTCAGGGAAACTATATGGGGTAAAAATACATCATTTTCTTCATGAATGTAGTGAAGTAAAAGTTGTCAAACATATAAAAAGTAAAGTAGAGAATAAAACGACTTAAGTAGTACTTTAAAGTATGTTAAACGTAATGTTAAAGTATGTATACTTAAACTACTGGTCAAGAAACATGATGTGTCTTTTAGGCCGTGCTCAGATCATTGTAGAGGTAACATTAAGAAGCCTGGTGGATCTTTTAGGCCGTGCTCAGATCATTGTAGAGGTAACATTAAGAAGCCTGGTGGATCTTTTAGGCCATGCTCAGATCATTGTAGAGGTCACATTAAGAAGCCTGGTGGATCTTTTAGGCCGTGCATAGATCATTGTAGAGGTCACATTAAGAAGAAGCCTGGTGGATCTTTTAGGCCATGCTCAGATCATTGTAGAGGTCACATTAAGAAGCCTGGTGGATCTTTTAGGCCGTGCATAGATCATTGTAGAGGTCACATTAAGAAGAAGCCTGGTGGATCTTTTAGGCCATGCTCAGATCATTGTAGAGGTCACATTAAGAAGAAGCCTGGTGGATCTTTTAGGCCATGCTCAGATCATTGTAGAGGTCACATTAAGAAGAAGCCTGGTGGATCTTTTAGGCCATGCTCAGATCACTGTGAAGGTAACATGATGCTTTTCTTCTTCCCTGTATGGAGGATTGTGTTGAAGGATAGTGGCAGGTTTTCACAACCTCTGGACTGAATTGTTTACAGTAATGCTTTTTTGGTTTGCAGAACCCAACACAGAAGCTTATGATGTGGGTGCTGTTTTTGCAGCTGTACCATTTGGACAATTTCACCAAATCAAGGTAAAAAAAAATAATGTCCTTGTCGATGTCTTGTCCTTCATGCCATAGTTTTTGTTATTGTTTTTGGGATAAGTTGCCTGTGCTCTCCTGTCTCCCTCTTGATTCCCCGGTTCTGTCTCATTCTCTCCCTCTTAAAGTCCTTAGGATCCGGAGGTCGCTGACGTGGGACAGGGAGGGGTGTGGACACACACTGTCCAATCAAGCTACACACCATCACTATAACCTCTAGAGGACACACACTGTCCAATCAAGCTACACACCATCACTATAACCTCTAGAGGACACACACTGTCCAATCAAGCTACACACCATCACTATAACCTCTAGAGGACACACACTGTCCAATCAAGCTACACACCATCACTATAACCTCTAGAGGACACACACTGTCCAATCAAGCTACACACCATCACTATAACCTCTAGAGGACACACACTGTCCAATCAAGCTACACACCATCACTATAACCTCTAGAGGACACACACTGTCCAATCAAGCTACACACCATCACTATAACCTCTAGAGGACACACACTGTCCAATCAAGCTACACACCATCACTATAACCTCTAGAGGGAGGAGGAGGAGAAGGAGGAGAAGGAGGAGAGCAGGAGGAGGAGAAGGAGAGGGGGAGGAGAAGGAGGAGAGCAGGAGGAGGAGAGGGGGAGGAGGAGGAGAGCAGGAGGAGGAGAAGGAGGAGAGCAGGAGGAGGAGGAGGAGGAGAGGGGGAGGAGAAGGAGGAGAGCAGGAGGAGGAGGAGGGAAGGAGGAGAGCAGGAGGAGGAGGGGAGGAGAAGGAGGAGAGCAGGAGGAGGAGGAGAAGGAGGAGAGCAGGAGGAGGAGAAGGAGGAGAGCAGGAGGAGGAGGAGGAGAGGGGGAGGAGAAGGAGGAGAGCAGGAGGAGGGAAGGAGGAGAGCAGGAGGAGGAGGGGAGGAGAAGGAGGAGAGCAGGAGGAGGAGGAGAAGGAGGAGAGCAGGAGGAGGAGGAGAAGGAGGAGAGCAGGAGGGAGAAGGAGGAGAGCAGGAGGATGAGGAGGGGAGGAGAAGGAGGAGAGGGGGAGGAGGAGGAGGAGAGCAGGAGGAGGAGGAGGGGAGGAGAAGGAGGAGAGCAGGAGGATGAGGAGGGGAGGAGAGGGGGAGGAGGAGGAGGAGAGCAGGAGGAGGAGGAGGGGAGGAGAAGGAGGAGGAGGAGGAGAAGGAGGAGAGCAGGAGGAGGAGGAGGAGGAGGAGAGCAGGAGGAGGAGGGGGAAACAGGGAAAATACTTTCATTACTCTATTTTGTTAAAACCATTGTTGGTTATTAAGGGTTTGTACAGTAAACATTTCACCTGTCGAAATTAGCGCAATTGACCTCTAACATAACAACAGAAAAGTGTTGGGACCTCAAAATAACACAAGAACAGTGTTGGGACCTTAATATACACTGCTCAAAAAAATAAAGGGAACACTAAAATAACACATCCTAGATCTGAATGAATTAAATATTCTTATTAAATACTTTTTTCTTTACATAGTTGAATGTGCTGACAACAAAATCACACAAAAATTATCAATGGAAACAGTGTTGGGACCTCAATATAAAACAAGAACAGTGTTGGGACCTCAATATAACACCAGAACAGTGTCAATATAACAACAGTACAGTGTTGGGACCTAAAAAAAACCACAACAACAGTTTTGGGGCCTCAATATATCATCAGCACAGTGGAGGTACCTCAATATAACACTAGAACAGTGTTGGGACCTCAATATAACACCAGAACAGTGTTGGGACCTCAGTATAACAACAGAACAGTGTTGGCACCTCAGTATAACACCAGAACAGTGTTGGGACCTCAATATAAAACAAGAACAGTGTTGGGACCTCAATATAACACCAGAACAGTGTCAATATAACAACAGAACAGTGTTGGGACCTCATTAATACACCAGAACAGTGTTGGGACCTCATAACACCAGAACAGTGTCAATATAACACCAGAACAGTGTTGGGACCTCATTATAACACAAGAACAGTGTCAATATAACACCAGAACAGTGTTGGGACCTCATTATAACACCAGAACAGTGTTGGGACCTCAATATAACACCAGAACAGTGTTGGGACCTCAGTATAACACCAGAACAGTGTCAATATAACAACAGAACAGTGTTGGGAACTCAGTATAACACCAGAACAGTGTTGGGACCTCAATATAACACCAGAACAGTGTTGGGACCTCAATATAACAACAGAACAGTGTTGGGACCTTAGTATAACACCAGAACAGTGTTGGGACCTCAATATAAAACAAGAACAGGGTTGGGACCTCAGTATAACACCAGAACAGTGTTGGGACCTCAATATAACACACGAACAGTGTCAATATAACACCAGAACAGTGTTGGGACCTCATTAATACACCAGAACAGTGTCAATATAACAACAGAACAGTGTTGGGAACTCAGTATAACACCAGAACAGTGTTGGGACCTCAATATAACACCAGAACAGTGTTGGGACCTCAATATAACAACAGAACAGTGTTGGGACCTCAGTATAACACCAGAACAGTGTTGGGACCTCAATATAAAACAAGAACAGTGTTGGGACCTCATTAATACACCAGAACAGTGTCAATATAACACCAGAACAGTGTTGGGGCCTCAATATAACACCAGAACAGTGTTGGGACCTCAATATAACACCAGAACAGTGTTGGGAACTCAATATAACACCAGAACAGTGTTGGGACCTCAGTATAACACCAGAACAGTGTTGGGACCTCAGTATAACACCAGAACAGTGTTGGGACCTCAATATAACACACGAACAGTGTCAATATAACACCAGAACAGTGTTGGGACCTCAATATAACACCAGAACAGTGTTGAGACCTCAGTATAACACCAGAACAGTGTTGGGACCTCAGTATAACACCAGAACAGTGTTGGGACCTCAATATAACACCAGAACAGTGTTGGGACCTCAATATAAAACAAGAACAGTGTTGGGACCTCATTAATACACCAGAACAGTGTCAATATAACACCAGAACAGTGTTGAGACCTCAGTATAACACCAGAACAGTGTTGGGACCTCAATATAACACCAGAACAGTGTTGGGACCTCAGTATAACACCAGAACAGTGTCAATATAACAACAGAACAGTGTTGGGAACTCAGTATAACACCATAACAGTGTTGGGACCTCAATATAACACCAGAACAGTGTTGGGACCTCAATATAACACCAGAACAGTGTTGGGACCTCAATATAACACCAGAACAGTGTTGGGACCTCAATATAACACCAGAACAGTGTTGGGACCTCATTAATACACCAGAACAGTGTTGGGACCTCAATATAACAACAGAACAGTGTTGGGACCTCAATATAACACCAGAAAAGTGTTGGGACCTCAGTTTAACAACAGAACAGTGTTGGGACCTCAATATAACACCACAACAGTGTTGGGACCTCAGACCATGAATTGTTAACGCATGTGCACACACATAGATGAGAGGTAGAGAGAGGGAGAAGTAGAGAGAGAGAGACGAACCAATGTACACACCCACACGGGTTAATCTAGCATGGTATCTGACCATCCTCTATTAAATATTAAGCAGAAAACCCTCAGGCTGTGCGCTCTTCAAAACCTTCCAAACTTTATTTATTTATTTACAGATTTGTTTATTCCTGTTCTGTGCCTCAGACACCACAGGGTGATAAGGTTCAGAGACAAAAAGGGAAGGAGATAGAGGGTGCAGGAGGGAGAAAAAGAGAGAGGGAGAGATTCAGCCCTTAAAGCAGAGCCAATAAACAAATCCCCCAGAGGGACAGAAAGACAGAGAGTTATCTTGTCAGAGGAATGCTAGTGGTTAGTGTTGAGGAGTGAAGACCAGTGGTTAGTGTTTTGGAGTGAAGGCTAGTGGTTAGTGTTGAGGAGTGAAGACTAGTGGTTAGTGTTTTGGAGTGAAGACTAGTGGTTAGTGTTTTGGAGTGAAGACTAGTGGTTAGTGTTTTGGAGTGAAGACTAGTGGTTAGTGTTTTGGAGTGAAGACTAGTGGTTAGTGTTTTGGAGTGAAGGCTAGTGGTTAGTGTTGAGGAGTGAAGGCTAGTGGTTAGTGTTAAGGAGTGAAGGCTAGTGGTTAGTGTTAAGGAGTGAAGGCTAGTGGTTAGTGTTAAGGAGTGAAGGCTAGTGGTTAGTGTTAAGGAGTGAAGGCTAGTGGTTAGTGTTAAGGAGTGAAGGCTAGTGGTTAGTGTTAAGGAGTGAAGGCTAGTGGTTAGTGTTAAGGAGTGAAGGCTAGTGGTTAGTGTTAAGGAGTGAAGGCTAGTGGTTAGTGTTAAGGAGTGAAGGCTAGTGGTTAGTGTTAAGGAGTGAAGGCTAGTGGATTGTGTTAAGGAGTGAAGGCTAGTGGTTAGTGTTAAGGAGTGAAGGCTAGTGGTTCGTGTTGAGGAGTGAAGGCTAGTGGTTAGTGTTGAGGAGTGAAGGCTAGTGGTTAGTGTTGAGGAGTGAAGACTAGTGGTTAGTGTTGAGGAGTGAAGACTAGTGGTTAGTGTTGAGGAGTGAAGACTAGTGGTTAGTGTTGAGGAGTGAAGGCTAGTGGTTAGTGTTTAGAAGTGTACAGGGAGTGAAGGCTAGTGGTTAGTGTTGAGGAGTGAAGACTAGTGGTTAGTGTTTAGAAGTGAAGTCTAGTGGTTAGTGTTTTGGAGTGAAGGCTAGTGGATTGTGTTAAGGAGTGAAGGCTAGTGGTTAGTGTTGAGGAGTGAAGGCTAGTGGTTAGTGTTAAGGAGTGAAGGCTAGTGGTTAGTGTTAAGGAGTGAAGGCTAGTGGATTGTGTTAAGGAGTGAAGGCTAGTGGTTAGTGTTAAGGAGTGAAGGCTAGTGGTTAGTGTTAAGGAGTGAAGGCTAGTGGTTAGTGTTTTGGAGTGAAGTCTATTGGTTAGTGTTAAGGAGTGAAGGCTAGTGGTTAGTGTTAAGGAGTGAAGGCTAGTGGTTAGTGTTTAAGAGTGAAGGCTAGTGGTTAGTGTTAAGGAGTGAAGGCTTGTCGGTTAGTGTTTTGGAGTGAAGGCTTGTGGTTAGTGTTAAGGAGTGAAGGCTAGTGGTTAGTGTTAAGGAGTGAAGGCTAGTGGTTAGTGTTGAGGAGTGAAGGCTAGTGGTTGGTGTTGAGGAGTGAAGGCTCGTGGTTAGTGTTAAGGAGTGAAGGCTAGTGGGTAGTGTTGAGGAGTGAAGGCTAGTGGTTAGTGTTGAGGAGTGAAGGCTTGTGGTTAATGTTGAGGAGTGAAGGCTAGTGGTTAGTGTTGAGGAGTGAAGGCTAGTGGTTAGTGTTGAGGAGTGAAGGCTAGTGGTTAGTGTTGAGGAGTGAAGGCTAGTGGTTGGTGTTGAGGAGTGAAGGCTAGTGGTTGGTGTTGAGGAGTGAAGGCTAGTGGTTAGTGTTGAGGAGTGAAGGCTAGTGGTTAGTGTTGAGGAGTGAAGGCTGGTGGTTGGTGTTGAGGAGTGAACGCTAGTGGTTTGTGTTTAGGAGTGAAGGCTTGCTGGACTTAAAATACAATTTATTTAACATTTAATTAACCAGGCATGTCAGTTAAGAACAAATTCTTAATAACATTGGCGGTCTACCTCGACCAATCCCAGACGACGCTGAGTCCCTACGGTACTCCCAATCACTGCCGGGTTGTGATACATCCAGGAATCGAACCAGGTTCTGTCGTGACTCTAGCACTGAAAAGCAGTACCTCAGACTGCTGCGCCTCTCGGGAGCCCTTTCTACCATGTTGCGTTCTTCAAGACTTTCAAAATGGTTGAACAAACCATGTGTCACACTTAAATCCATCCCCTCAGGTGTGCCACGGCTAAACTTGTCCCCCAGGTAGGGGTATGTGTATGTTAACTGCGATTCTGAGTAGTGTGGTCAATTCCAAGAGTGGGACTGTTTGTAGGTCGTAAAACACCGAGATAAACACTCCTGTAATAGAGACAACAACTCCACATCCAGACTCATTGAGAGAGAGAGGAGAGAGAGACAGAGAGAGAGACAACAACTCCACATCCAGACTCATTGAGAGAGAGAGGAGAGAGAGAGAGAGACTATAGAGAGAGAGACTATAGAGAGAGAGACTATAGAGAGTGATGTGTAATGTTTACTGTTAATTGTTATTGTTTATTTCACTTTATATATTCACTTTATATATTATCTACCTCACTTGCTTTGGCAATGTTAACACATGTTTCCCATGCCAATAAAGCCCTTGAATTGAATTGAATTGAATTTAATTGAGAGAGAGAGAGAGACTAGAGAGAGAGAGACTATAGAGAGAGAGACAGAGACAGAGAGACAGAGAGACAGAGAGAGAGAGACGTGTCGTCAGATGCCCGGGAGACAACAGCAGAGTGAAGGACAGATGTACCTGGAAACTTTCACAGTAGGAGAACCAGACTAATCTGGAGGAGGCGAGCACTGTGCATGCTAATGATCACTACGATTAGGGCAAACACACACACAGATGAAAAAGCACTTGTATGAGAGAAATAGATTTGCAGAAAAAGCAAGACAGACACCTAAATACAAACAAGAGAGTAGCGGCTGTCTTATTCCCTAGGACTCCTTCCTCTCTCCCTCTCTTCATCCCCCCTTCACGACACTCCATCACCCTCCTCCCTCTCTCCCTCTCTTCATCCCCCTTCACCCTCCTCCCTCTCTCCCTCTCTTCATCCCCCCTTCACGACACTCCATCACCCTCTCTCCCTCTCTTCATCCCCCCTTCACCCTCCACCCTCTCTCCCTCTCTTCATCCCCCTTCACCCTCCACCCTCTCTCCCTCTCTTCATCCCCCCTTCACCATCCTCCCTCTCTCCCTCTCTTCATCCCCCCTTCACCCTCCTCCCTCTCTCCCTCTCTTCATCCCCCTCCTCCCTCTCTCCCTCTCTTCATCCCCCCTCCACCCTCTCTCCCTCTCTTCATCCCCCCTTCACAACACTCCATCACCCTCCTCCCTCTCTCCCTCTCTTCATCCCCCCTTCACAACACTCCATCACCCTCCTCCCTCTCTCCCTCTCTTCATCCCCCCTTCACCCTCCAACCTCTCCCCAGCTGCTCTCCAGACATACACACATTTCAGCTCTAAATAGGCCATCAGACAGATGTTGTTTCCTCAACAGTTGATCCATAAATAACCATATATTTAGCTATGTGAGAAAGACAGAGACAAACACCAAGAAAGACAGACCAACCCTTGTAGTGGTAGTTTTTTGACAGTACAATGTAGTATTATAACAGTAACTTGTAGTATTATAACAGTAACTTGTAGTATTATAACAATACCCTATAGTATTATAACAGTACCCTATAGTATTATAACAGTACCCTGTAGTATTATAACAGTACCTTGTAGTATTATAACAGTACCGTGTAGTATTATAACAGTAACTTGTAGTATTATAACAGTACCGTGTAGTATTATAACAGTAACTTGTAGTATTATAACAGTACCTTGTAGTATTATAACAGTACCTTCTAGTATAGTACCCTGTAGTATTATAACAGTACCTTGTAGTACTATAACAGCACCTTCTAGTATTATAACAATACCTTGTAGTGGTACTATTATAACAGTACCTTGTAGTACTATAACAGTACCTTCTAGTATAGTACCCTGTAGTATTATAACAGTACCTTGTAGTACTATAACAGTACCGGTAGTATTATAACAGTACCCTATAGTATTATAACAGTACCCTGTAGTATTATAACAGTACCCTGTATTATTATAGCAGTACCCTATAGTATTATAACAGTACCGGTAGTATTATTACAGTACCCTATAGTATTATAACAGTATCCTATAGTATTATAACAGTACCCTGTAGTA
Source organism: Oncorhynchus keta (assembly GCF_023373465.1). Taxonomy (NCBI): domain Eukaryota; kingdom Metazoa; phylum Chordata; class Actinopteri; order Salmoniformes; family Salmonidae; genus Oncorhynchus; species Oncorhynchus keta. Next base: position 86,583,027 of record NC_068439.1, on the reverse strand, counting down.
TTATAACAGTATCCTATAGTATTATAACAGTACCCTGTAGTATTATACCAGTACCCTGTAGTATTATAACAGTACCCTGTAGTATTATACCAGTACCATATAGTATTATAACAGTACTCTGTAGTATTATAACGGTACCCTGTATTATTATAGCAGTACCCTATAGTATTATAACAGTACCGGTAGTATTATTACAGTACCCTATAGTATTATAACAGTACCCTATAGTATTATAACAGTACTCTGTAGTATTATAACAGTACCCTGTAGTATTATAACAGTACCCTGTAGTATTATAACAGTACCCTGTAGTATTATAACAGTACCCTGTAGTATTATAACAGCACCCTGTAGTATTATAACAGTACCCTATGGTATTATAACAGTACCCTGTAGTATTATAACAGTACCCTGTAGTATTATAACAGCACCCTGTAGTATTATAACAGCACCCTGTAGTATTATAACAGTACCCTGTAGTATTATAACAGTACCCTGTAGTATTATAACAGTACCCTATGGTATTCTAACAGTACCCTGTAGTATTATAACAGTACCCTGTAGTATTATAACAGTACCCTGTAGTATTATAACAGTACCCTGTAGTATTATAACAGTACCCTGTAGTATTATAACAGTACCCTATAGTATTATAACAGTACCCTGTAGTATTCTAACAGTACCCTGTAGTATTATAACAGTACCCTGTATGTAGTATTATAACAGTACCCTGTAGTATTATAACAGTACCTTGTAGTATTATAACAGTACCCTATAGTATTATAACAGTACCTTGTAGTATTATAACAGTACCCTGTAGTATTATAACAGTACCCTATAGTATTATAACAGTACCCTATAGTATTATAACAGTACCCTGTAGTATTATAACAGCACCCTGTAGTATTATAACAGTACCCTATGGTGGTACCAATTTAACAGCTGCTAGTCTGATGGCACATTGTCTTGTGTTTTACTTTTCATAATCGTTTAAATCAAACTCCGTATTTAGGGGCTCCCGAGTGGGGCGGCGGTCTTAGGAACTGCCCTCGGTGCTAGAGGCATCACTACAGACCCTGGTTTGATTCCAGGCTGTTTCATAACAGGCAGTGATTGGGAGTCCCATAGGGCGGTGCACAATTGACCCAGCGTCGTCTGGGTTAGAGTTTTGCCGGAGTAGGCCCGTTATTGTAAATAGAGATGTGTTTTTAACTCACTTGCCTAGTTAAATAAAAGGTTATAAAAAATAAAGTCTACAAGTTTATCAACGTCTTAGTTTTTAACTTTTTCTCCCAGAATGATTTATCTGCCATTCGTCTGCAGGAACCACTTCAGACAAACAAAAAAAACAAGTAACAAAATGCCTTCTCGTTGTACTGATAATATACAGGAGAACTAGTGCCTTATGGCCGAGGATAGCTGAGTTCCTAGCCCGGCTTCAGATGCAATCGTTAGGCAAGGGCATTGTGTCTTTTCCCACCAGTAATAAAAGGTAGTAGTGTTTATCCCCACGGTCCCAGCGGCCAGACAATTTTCTCCTGGAATCTGGAAAGAAATGCTGTTAGCACGCTCAACAGGTGTCGCTCATTCAACCGATAGAAACGTTAGATTGATTTTCCCCACTAAGCAACGAGTATGAGTCAGAGTCTTCTCAGATCTCTCCTCTACCCGTTACAGGGTCTGAGTTGCCGAAGCCTCCCACCATCAGCTCGGACAAATTGACAACCCTAGTCATTGACGACTCCATTACCCGCAGTATTCGACTTAAAACGAATCATCCAGCGATCATTCACTGTTTACCAGGGGGCAGGGCTACCGACGGTAAGGCTAATCTGTTTACCAGGGGGCAGGGCTACCGACGGTAAGGCTAATCTGTTTACCAGGGGGCAGGGCTACCGACGGTAAGGCTAATCTGTTTACCAGGGGGCAGGGCTACCGACGGTAAGGCTAATCTGTTTACCAGGGGGCAGGGCTACCGACGGTAAGGCTAATCTGTTTACCAGGGGGCAGGGCTACCGACGGTAAGGCTAATCTGTTTACCAGGGGGCAGGGCTACCGACGGTAAGGCTAATCTGTTTACCAGGGGGCAGGGCTACCGACGGTAAGGCTAATCTGTTTACCAGGGGGCAGGGCTACCGACGGTAAGGCTAATCTGTTTACCAGGGGGCAGGGCTACCGACGGTAAGGCTAATCTGTTTACCAGGGGGCAGGGCTACCGACGTTAAGGCTAATCTGTTTACCAGGGGGCAGGGCTACCGACGGTAAGGCTAATCTGTTTACCTGGGGGCAGGGCTACCGACGGTAAGGCTAATCTGTTTACCAGGGGGCAGGGCTACCGACGGTAAGGCTAATCTGTTTACCAGGGGCAGGGCTACCGACGGTAAGGCTAATCTGTTTACCAGGGGGCAGGGCTACCGACGTTAAGGCTAATCTGTTTACCAGGGGCAGGGCTACCGACGGTAAGGCTAATCTGTTTACCAGGGGGCAGGGCTACCGACGGTAAGGCTAATCTGTTTACCAGGGGGCAGGGCTACCGACGGTAAGGCTAATCTGTTTACCAGGGGCAGGGCTACCGACGTTAAGGCTAATCTGTTTACCAGGGGCAGGGCTACCGACGGTAAGGCTAATCTGTTTACCTGGGGGCAGGGCTACCGACGGTAAGGCTAATCTGTTTACCAGGGGGCAGGGCTACCGACGGTAAGGCTAATCTGTTTACCAGGGGGCAGGGCTACCGACGGTAAGGCTAATCTGTTTACCAGGGGGCAGGGCTACCGACGTTAAGGCTAATCTGTTTACCAGGGGGCAGGGCTACCGACGGTAAGGCTAATCTGAAGATGGTGCTGGCTAAAGCTAAAACTGGCGAGTGTAGAGAGTATAGAGATATTGTTGTCCACGTCGGCACCAACGATGTTAGGATGAGTCAGAGGTCACCAAGGTTAACATAGCTTCAGCGTGTAAATCAGCTAAAAAGACCTTGAGTCTCTGGCCCCCTCCCAGTTAGGGGGAGTGATGAGCTCTACAGCACTAATTGTCTCTGGCCCCTCCTAGTTAGGGGAAGTGATGAGCTCTACAGCACTAATTGTCTCTGGCCCCCTCCTAGTTAGGGGAAGTGATGAGCTCTACAGCAGTAATTGTTTCTGGCCCCTCCTAGTTAGGGGAAGTGATGAGCTCTACAGCACTAATTGTCTCTGGCCCCTCCTAGTTAGGGGAAGTGATGAGCTCTACAGCACTAATTGTCTCTGGCCCCTCCTAGTTAGGGGAAGTGATGAGCTCTACAGCACTAATTGTCTCTGGCCCCTCCCAGTTAGGGGAAGTGATGAGCTCTACAGCAATAATTGTCTCTGGCCCCTCCCAGTTAGGGGAAGTGATGAGCTCTACAGCAATAATTGTCTCTGGCCCCTCCTAGTTAGGGGAAGTGATGAGCTCTACAGCACTAATTGTCTCTGGCCCCTCCTAGTTAGGGGAAGTGATGAGCTCTACAGCAGTAATTGTCTCTGGCCCCTCCCAGTTAGGGGGAGTGATGAGCTCTACAGCAGAGTCTCTGGCCCCCTCCCAGTTAGGGGGAGTGATGAGCTCTACAGCAGAGTCTCTGGCCCCCTCCCAGTTAGGGGGAGTGATGAGCTCTACAGTTAACTCGCACAACTCAATCACTGGTTGAAAACTGTTTTCTGCCTCTCCCAAAAGATAGAATTTGTAGATAATTGGCCTTCTTTCTGGGACTCGCCCACAAACAGGACCAAGCCTGACCTGCTGAGGAGTGACGGACTCCATCCTAGCTGGAGGGGTGCTCTCATCTTATCTACGAACATAGACAGGGCTCTAACTCCACAATGAGATAGGGTGCAGGCCAGGCAGCAGTCTGCTAACCAGCCTGCCAGCTTAGTGGAGTCTGCCACTAGCACAGACAGTGTAGTGAGCTCAGCTATCCCCATTGAGACCATGTATGTGCCTCAATCTAGGTCGGGCAAAACAAACTTACTAATCTCACTGGACTAAAGACCTCCTCAATTCCTGTCATTATTGGAAGAGATTGTGCTATATTACATAGTCAATTAACAAATCAATGATCATAATCTTGATGTGATTGGCCTGACTGAAACATGGCTCAAGCCTGATGAATTTATTGTGTTAAATGAGGCCTCTCGTCTTAGTTACACAAGTCCCCAGCGCATCACACAAAGGAGGTGTTACTAACATTTACAACAGAACATTTCAATTATGGAAAAATACAATGAATGTGTTTTTCGTCATTTGAGGTTCTAGTTATGAAATCTATGCAGCCTACTCAATCAGTTTTTATAGCTGCTGTTTACAGCCCTCCTGGGCCATATACAGAGTTGTTTTAGACGTGTGGGAGTTGTTTTAATCCTGTGGGAGCCTGTATGAGTTGTTTTAGACCTGTGGGAGCCTGTGGGAGTTGTTTTAATCTTGTGGGAGCCTGTGGGAGTTGTTTTAATCTTGTGGGAGCCTGTATGAGTTGTTTTAGACCTGTGGGAGCCTGTGGGAGTTGTTTTAATCTTGTGGGAGCCTGTGGGAGTTGTTTTAGACCTGTGGGAGTTGTTTTAGACCTGTGGGAGCCTGCGGGAGTTGTTTTAGACCTGTGGGAGCCTGTGGGAGTTGTTTTAATCTTGTGGGAGCCTGCGGGAGTTGTTTTAGACCTGTGGGAGTTGTTTTAGACCTGTGGGAGCCTGCGGGAGTTGTTTTAGACCTGTGGGAGTTGTTTTAGACCTGTGGGAGCCTGCGGGAGTTGTTTTAGACCTGTGGGAGTTGTTTTAGACCTGTGGGAGCCTGCGGGAGTTGTTTTAGACCTGTGGGAGTTGTTTTAGACCTGTGGGAGCCTGCGGGAGTTGTTTTAGACCTGTGGGAGTTGTTTTAGACCTGTGGGAGCCTGCGGGAGTTGTTTTAGACCTGTGGGAGTTGTTTTAATCTTGTGGGAGCCAACTACAAAAACACCACATTTAAGTCCTCCATCCCCAGCTTGTTCAAATGTAGGAACTGGGTTTTACAGTTTGACCCCACTGCTGTCTCTGTCTCCACTCCCACGGCCATCTAGATGTGTGAAGGTTAGTGTCTTTTCTGTAGGGGAGCTAATGATGGATGGCATTCCTGTAAGTGTGTAAACTTAAATATTGTGTTACTATAGCGTTTTTGTATGATTTATACAGTTATATACTTTAAAATCTATCAATTGACCAATTCGGCCACTTGGGCACAAACTTGTGAAGGACACCTGGCAGACTTGATACTAAATATTGTGTAGTGATGTCATTCTTCAATGTATCAGTCTGAAACTTTGCACACAAAGTATTCCAACTACACTACTGAAAGAGCTACTTCCTGTTCTTGGCCCTCCTATGTGCACCATAATAAGCAGGTCCCTATCCTCCAAACTCACTAGGCCGTCATTGAAAATAAGAATGTGTTCTTAACTGACTTGCCTGGTTAAATAAAGGTCTGGTATTAGTACTGAGACTCGTGAATTACATTTTATGGGGTCAGACCAAGGCTCTGTGTCTGTCCTTGTGCTCCTAGACCAAATACACCTGTATCTGGGGAGTTTCTCCCATTCTTCTCTGCAGATCCTCTCAAAATTCACTAAACAGAGAACATCCCTGGTCATCCCTACTGCCTCTGATCTGGAGGACTCACTAAACAGAGAACATCCCTACTACCTCTGATCTGGAGGACTCACTAAACAGAGAACATCCCTGGTCATCCCTACTGATTCTGATCTGGAGGACTCACTAAACAGAGAACATCCCTGGTCATCCCTACTGCCTCTGATCTGGAGGACTCACTAAACAGAGAACATCCCTAATACCTCTGATCTGACTCACTAAACAGAGAACATCCCTGGTCATCCCTACTGACTCTGATCTGGAGGACTCACTAAACAACCAACAACGACGAGACGGCCTACAGGGAGGAGGTGAGGGCCCTCGGAGTGTGGTGTCAGGAAAATAACCTCACACTCAACGTCAACAAAACTAAGGAGATGATTGTGGACTTCAGGAAACAGCAGAGGGAACACCCCCCTATCCACATCGATGGAACAGTAGTGGAGAGGGTAGCTAGTTTTAAGTTCCTCGGCATACACATCACAGACAAACTGAATTGGTCCACTCACACTGACAGCGTCGTGAAGAAGGTGCAGCAGCGCCTCTTCAACCTCAGGAGGCTGAAGAAATTCGGCTTGTCACCAAAAGCACTCACAAACTTCTACAGATGCACAATCGAGAGCATCCTGGCGGGCTGTATCACCGCCTGGTACGGCAACTGCTCCGCCCTCAACCGTAAGGCTCTCCAGAGGGTAGTGAGGACTGCACAACGCATCACCGGGGGCAAACTACCTGCCCTCCTCCAGGACACCTACACCACCCGATGTTACAGGAAGGCCATAAAGATCATCAAGGACATCAACCACCCGAACCACTGCCTGTTCACCCTGCTATCATCCAGAAGGCGAGGTCAGTACAGGTGCATCAAAGCTGGGACCGAGAGACTGAAAAACAGCTTCTATCTCAAGGCCATCAGACTGTTAAACAGCCACCACTAACATTGAGTGGCTGCTGCCAACACACTGTCATTGACACTGACCCAACTCCAGCCACTTTAATAATGGGAAATGATGTAAATATATCACTAGCCACTTTAAACAATGCTACCTTATATAATGTTACTTACCCTACATTATTCATCTGATATGCATACGTATATACTGTACTCTACATCATCGACTGCATCCTTATGTAATACATGTATCACTAGCCACTTTAACTATGCCACTTTGTTTACTTTGTCTACACACTCATCTCATATGTATATACTGTACTTGATACCATCTACTGTATGCTGCTCTGTACCATCACTCATTCATATATCCTTATGTACATATTCCTTATCCCCTTACACTGTGTATAAGACAGTAGTTTTGGAATTGTTAGTTAGATTACTTGTTGGTTATCACTGCATTGTCGGAACTAGAAGCACAAGCATTTCGCTACACTCGCATTAACATCTGCTAACCATGTGTATGTGACAAATAAAATGTGGTTTGATTTGATTTGAACAGAGAACATCCCTGGTCATCCCTACTGACTCTGATCTGGAGGACTCACTAAACAGGGAACATCCCTGGTCATCCCTACTGCCTCTGATCTGGAGGACTCACTAAACAGAGAACATACATGCTTTGTTTGTAAATAATGTCTGTTTTGGAGTCTGACCTTGGCTATCAGTACATTTAAAAAACAAGAAAATGGTGGTGTATGCTTTGCTTATAATAAGGAATTTTAACTGATTTATAATTTTACTTTTAACACCCCCCGTCTCAGTCTCGACTATCTATGCTGGAATGGTCTGTTTGTCGTGGGGTCAGTCTGTTACTTCTCCTGTCTTGTCTGGTGTCGTCTCTCTCTCTCTCTCTCTCTCTCTCTCTCTCTCTTTCAGTCCCTCCCCCCCGAAGGAACTGAGCCCCAGGACCATGACTCAGGACTACCTGGTTCTGCCTGAGGAGCCCTGACCTGTACACTGGACGTGCTACCTTGTTCCGCACCTGCTCTCTCGACCTCTGAATGCTGAGCAATGAAAAGCCAACAGAGATTTTCTCCAGAGGTGCTTTCCTGTTGCACCCTGTATAATCACTGTGATTAGCATTTGACCGTGCAGGTCATCTATGAACGTTTGAATATCTTGAAGAACAATCTGACCTTAATGGCCATGTACTCTTATAATCTCCAACGGCACAGCCGTAAGAGGACTGGCCGCTCCTCATAGCCTGGTTCCTCTCTAGGTTTCTTCCTAGGATCTGGCCTTTCTAGGGAGTTTTTCCTAGCCACCGTGCTTCTCCAGCTGCATTGCTTGCTGTTTGGGGTTTTGGCTGGGTTTCTGTACAGCACTTTGAGATATCAGCTGATGTACGAAGGGCTATATAAATAAAATTTGATTGATTGATTTTTGATTTTTTACCGCAATATGTATTATTTGTTCTGTATTAGTGGTTCTTTAAAAATGGTCTGAACTGACAATATGACAATGTTTTTTAATTGCGTGGAATTTCACTGAGACAAAATGGTGTGAAATCAAATGGTGACAAATGTAATTTTTATCTCATGATCCTGGTTGTACAACAGAACAACTGGGCAACGTGCGAGAGGAGATTGAAGAGGTGAGATGGGAAACTGTCTCCTGAAGCTTTTGATTTAATAACAAAACCTTGAAAAACTACGCAACCCTTTACAAAAAAAATAATTTGTTGCTGCAAACTTCCCACAAGTTTGAAGCAAATTTGCTGCAAACTAAATAGTATGACACAAAATGTTGCCAGACGTTTGCGGCAAAGATTTGGCAACAAGTTCCAAGACCAGTTGATGACCAATCAGGGGGATAAGAAACATCTGTTGGAAAAAATGGAAACCAAGCTAATGTATCTAGCTTGCTACCTACCAAAGTTTTGTCTAAACATTTACATTGTATTAGCAAAATGATGCCTACTTAGCAATGTCATGTTTTATGGGATATAGTGAAACACATTTTGCTGATAACAGTTTCAATGAAGAAGTACGGCCATCTTGAACGAGGGTCACTTGATGTGTACTGTTAGATAGAGTTAGATAGAGGCGCGTGACCAGAAAGCTTCAGTTTGTTTTCCTCCTGTATTGAACACAGATCATCCCGTCTTCAATTTTATCAATTATTTACGTTAAAAAAATACCTAAAGTTGTAATTACAAAAGTAGTTTGAAATGTTTTGGCAAAGTTTACAGGTAACTTTTGAAATATTTTGTAGTCACTTTTGCTGAAGTTGGAACCGGTGTTTTTCTGGATCAAATATATTGACGGAATTAATCGAACAAAAGGATTTATGGGACATATTGGAGTGCCATATTGGAGTGCCATATTGGAGTGCCATATTGGAGTGCCATATTGGAGTGACAACATATTGGAGTGCCATATTGGAGTGCCAACATATTGGAGTGCCATATTGGAGTGCCATATTGGAGTGCCATATTGGAGTGCCATATTGGAGTGCCATATTGGAGTGCCATATTGGAGTGCCAACATATTGGAGTGCCATATTGGAGTGCCATATTGGAGTGCCAACATATTGGAGTGCCAACATATTGGAGTGCCAACATATTGGAGTGCCAACATATTGGAGTGCCAACATATTGGAGTGCCATATTGGAGTGCCAACATATTGGAGTGCCAACATATTGGAGTGCCATATTGGAGTGCCAACATATTGGAGTGCCATATTGGAGTGCCAACATATTGGAGTGCCAACATATTGGAGTGCCAACATATTGGAGTGCCAACATATTGGAGTGCCAACATATTGGAGTGCCAACATATTGGAGTGCCATATTGGAGTGCCATATTGGAGTGCCATATTGGAGTGCCATATTGGAGTGCCAACATATTGGAGTGCCATATTGGAGTGCCATATTGGAGTGCCAACATATTGGAGTGCCAACATATTGGAGTGCCAACATATTGGGGTGCCATATTGGAGTGCCATATTGGAGTGCCATATTGGAGTGCCATATTGGAGTGCCAACATATTGGGGTGCCATATTGGAGTGCCATATTGGAGTGCCAACATATTGGAGTGCCATATTGGAGTGCCATATTGGAGTGCCGTATTGGAGTGCCGTATTGGAGTGCCATATTGGAGTGCCGTATTGGAGTGCCGTATTGGAGTGCCGTATTGGAGTGCCATATTGGAGTGCCATATTGGAGTGCCATATTGGAGTGCCATATTGGAGTGCCATATTGGAGTGCCATATTGGAGTGCCATATTGGAGTGCCATATTGGAGTGCCATATTGGAGTGCCAACATATTGGAGTGCCAACATATTGGGGTGCCATATTGGAGTGCCATATTGGAGTGCCAACATATTGGAGTGCCATATTGGAGTGCCAACATATTGGAGTGCCAACATATTGGAGTGCCAACATATTGGAGTGCCAACATATTGGAGTGCCAACATATTGGAGTGCCATATTGGAGTGCCATATTGGAGTGCCAACATATTGGAGTGCCATATTGGAGTGCCAACATATTGGAGTGCCATATTGGAGTGCCAACATATTGGAGTGCCAACATATTGGAGTGCCATATTGGAGTGCCATATTGGAGTGCCATATTGGAGTGCCATATTGGAGTGCCATATTGGAGTGCCATATTGGAGTGACAACATATTGGAGTGACAACATATTGGAGTGCCAACATATTGGAGTGCCATATTGGAGTGCCATATTGGAGTGCCAACATATTGGAGTGCCATATTGGAGTGCCATATTGGAGTGCCAACATATTGGAGTGCCAACATATTGGAGTGCCAACATATTGGAGTGCCATATTGGAGTGCCAACATATTGGAGTGCCAACATATTGGAGTGCCATATTGGAGTGCCATATTGGAGTGCCATATTGGAGTGCCATATTGGAGTGCCATATTGGAGTGCCATATTGGAGTGCCAACATATTGGAGTGCCATATTGGAGTGACAACATATTGGAGTGACAACATATTGGAGTGCCATATTGGAGTGCCATATTGGAGTGCCATATTGGAGTGCCATATTGGAGTGCCATATTGGAGTGCCATATTGGAGTGCCATATTGGAGTGCCATATTGGAGTGCCATATTGGAGTGCCATATTGGAGTGCCATATTGGAGTGCCAACATATTGGAGTGCCATATTGGAGTGCCATATTGGAGTGCCATATTGGAGTGCCATATTGGAGTGCCATATTGGAGTGCCAACATATTGGAGTGACAACATATTGGAGTGACAACATATTGGAGTGACAACATATTGGAGTGCCATATTGGAGTGCCATATTGGAGTGCCAACATATTGGAGTGCCATATTGGAGTGCCAACATATTGGAGTGCCATATTGGAGTGACAACATATTGGAGTGCCATATTGGAGTGCCATATTGGAGTGCCATATTGGAGTGCCATATTGGTGCCATATTGGAGTGCCATATTGGAGTGCCATATTGGAGTGCCAACATATTGGAGTGCCATATTGGAGTGCCATATTGGAGTGCCAACATATTGGAGTGCCAACATATTGGAGTGCCAACATATTGGAGTGCCATATTGGAGTGCCAACATATTGGAGTGCCATATTGGAGTGCCAACATATTGGAGTGCCAACATATTGGAGTGCCAACATATTGGAGTGCCATATTGGAGTGCCAACATATTGGAGTGCCAACATATTGGAGTGCCATATTGGAGTGCCATATTGGAGTGCCATATTGGAGTGCCATATTGGAGTGCCAACATATTGGAGTGCCATATTGGAGTGCCAACATATTGGAGTGCCAACATATTGGAGTGCCAACATATTGGAGTGCCATATTGGAGTGCCAACATATTGGAGTGCCATATTGGAGTGCCATATTGGAGTGCCATATTGGAGTGCCATATTGGAGTTGGAGTGCCATATTGGAGTGCCATATTGGAGTGCCATATTGGAGTGCCATATTGGAGTGCCATATTGGAGTGCCAACATATTGGAGTGCCATATTGGAGTGCCAACATATTGGAGTGCCATATTGGAGTGCCAACATATTGGAGTGCCATATTGGAGTGCCATATTGGAGTGCCATATTGGAGTGCCATATTGGAGTGCCATATTGGAGTGCCATATTGGAGTGCCATATTGGAGTGACAACATATTGGAGTGCCAACATATTGGAGTGCCATATTGGAGTGCCATATTGGAGTGCCAACATATTGGAGTGCCATATTGGAGTGCCATATTGGAGTGCCATATTGGAGTGCCATATTGGAGTGCCAACATATTGGAGTGCCATATTGGAGTGCCAACATATTGGAGTGCCATATTGGAGTGCCAACATATTGGAGTGCCAACATATTGGAGTGCCAACATATTGGAGTGCCATATTGGAGTGCCAACATATTGGAGTGCCAACATATTGGAGTGCCAACATATTGGAGTGCCATATTGGAGTGCCATATTGGAGTGCCATATTGGAGTGCCAACATATTGGAGTGCCATATTGGAGTGCCATATTGGAGTGCCAACATATTGGAGTGCCAACATATTGGAGTGCCATATTGGAGTGCCATATTGGAGTGCCATATTGGAGTGCCATATTGGAGTGCCAACATATTGGAGTGCCATATTGGAGTGCCATATTGGAGTGCCAACATATTGGAGTGCCAACATATTGGAGTGCCAACATATTGGAGTGCCAACATATTGGAGTGCCAACATATTGGAGTGCCATATTGGAGTGCCAACATATTGGAGTGCCAACATATTGGAGTGCCAACATATTGGAGTGCCAACATATTGGAGTGCCAACATATTGGAGTGCCATATTGGAGTGCCATATTGGAGTGCCATATTGGAGTGCCAACATATTGGAGTGCCATATTGGAGTGCCATATTGGAGTGCCATATTGGAGTGCCATATTGGAGTGCCAACATATTGGAGTGCCAACATATTGGAGTGCCAACATATTGGAGTGCCAACATATTGGAGTGCCAACATATTGGAGTGCCAACATATTGGAGTGCCAACATATTGGAGTGCCAACATATTGGAGTGCCAACATATTGGAGTGCCAACATATTGGAGTGCCAACATATTGGAGTGCCAACATATTGGAGTGCCGCCATATTGGAGTGCCAACATATTGGAGTGCCAACATATTGGAGTGCCAACATATTGGAGTGCCATATTGGAGTGCCATATTGGAGTGCCATATTGGAGTGCCATATTGGAGTGCCAACATATTGGAGTGCCATATTGGAGTGCCAACATATTGGAGTGCCAACATATTGGAGTGCCAACATATTGGAGTGCCAACATATTGGAGTGCCAACATATTGGAGTGCCATATTGGAGTGCCATATTGGAGTGCCATATTGGAGTGCCATATTGGAGTGCCAACATATTGGAGTGCCATATTGGAGTGCCAACATATTGGAGTGCCAACATATTGGAGTGCCAACATATTGGGGTGCCATATTGGAGTGCCAACATATTGGAGTGCCATATTGGAGTGCCATATTGGAGTGCCAACATATTGGAGTGCCATATTGGAGTGCCGTATTGGAGTGCCGTATTGGAGTGCCGTATTGGAGTGCCATATTGGAGTGCCATATTGGAGTGCCATATTGGAGTGCCAACATATTGGAGTGCCATATTGGAGTGCCATATTGGAGTGCCATATTGGAGTGCCATATTGGAGTGCCATATTGGAGTGCCAACAAAAAAAAGCTTGTCAAAGGTCAGGCATTAATTATATTTTTATTTCTGCGTTTTGTGTCACTCCAATAGGGTTGAACCATGCTTTTCTCTCTTTGTTTACAGAGGTGCTATCCTCAGATAATAACATTGTTTGTTTTTGCCGAAAAGCCTTTCTGAAATATGACATGTTGGCTGGATTCACAACAAGTGTGGTTTTAATTTGCTATCTTGCATGTGTGATTTCATGTAGGTTAGATTTTTATAGAAATGTATTTTAATTTGGCGCTCTGCACTTTCCCTGGCTTTTGGCCAGGTGGGACACTAGCGTCCCACATATCCCAGAGAGGTTAAAGGATCTCTAAGGTCAGGGTGTGACAGTACCCACCCCAAAGGTGCGGACTCCCGGCCGCAAACCTGAACCTATAGGGTAAGGTCCGGGTGGGCAGGCTCCAGTTCGGGACGTAGCTCCCTATGCTGATCCGTCCGCTTCTGTGGATCCGACCGTTAATCTTTGCCGGAGACCCCAGACCGTGAATCGTTGCTGGAGGCTCCAGACTGCAGAACGTCACTGGAGGCTCTGGACTGCGGACTATCGCTGGAGGCTCTGGACTGCGGACTATCGCTGGAGGCTCTGGACTGCGGACTGTCGCTGGAGACTCTGGACTGGGGACCATTGCTGGAGGCTCTGGACTGCGGACCATCGCTGGAGGCTCTGGACTGGGGACCATCGCTGGAGACTCTGGACTGGGGACCATCGCTGGAGACTCTGGACTGGGGACCATCGCTGTATGCTCCTTGCCATAGATCGTCACTACAGGCTCCGGGCCATGGATCATCACTAGAGGCTTCGGACCATGGATCATCACTGGAGGGTGAGTGTGGAGAGCTGGCACGGGACACACTGGGCTATGAAGGCGCACTGGAGGCATAATGCCGGTGCAGGATATTGTGGGCCTTGGAGGCGCACTGGAGGTCTGGAGTGTAAAGCTGGCACAGCGCTTCCTGCCTGAATCCCCCCTGTAGCATGGCAAGTGCGGGGAGCTGGCCCCACTGGGTTTTGCTGGTGAACTGGGGATACCGTGCGTAGAGCTTGAACAGGATATCCTGGGCCGGAGAGATGCAATCCGTCCTGGCTGAATGCGCACTCTAGCACGGCAACTGCGGGGAGCTTGCACAGAGCGCACCGGGCTGTGGATGCAGAACCGGATAACACGGTGCTCGACCGGTCACTCGCTCTGCACGGTGAGCACGGGGAGTTGGCTCAGGTCTGAACCCTGACTCCGCCAATCTCCCCGTGGGGAGGGCTGCCTCTCGCGCTTGCTTTGTCTCCTCGTATTTTCGCCGTTCCTTTTTTGCTTCCTTCTCCAGCCTGTGTCCACGGTCCTGCTCCCTCCAGGATTTCCTCCCAGGTCCAGTCCTCCTGAACCACGCTGCTTGGTCTGTTGGTGGTGGGATCTTCTGTGACGTCCGTCGTTACATGAAGACCAAGGTGCAGCGTGCTTTCATTTGAAATGTTCCACCCAAAAAACAATAAAGAACTCAACGGACGTAAAGGAGTTCAACACACAAAGACAAGATCCCACAAAAAGGGCTGCCTAAGTATGATCCCCAATCAGAGACAACGATAGACAGCTGGATTGGGAACCATTGGGAACCTCTGATTGGGAACCATACTCGGCCAACAAAGAAAAATAAACATAGATTTCCCACGCTAGTCACACCCTGACCTACCAAATAGAGAATTTATAGGATCTCTAAGGTCAGGGCGTGACTAGGGTGGGAAATCTATGTTTATTTTTCTTTGGCATTAACTAGATAGCAACAATATGACTTGATTCGACGTCAAAGCAATACTTCACTGAATCAACACTGGAAATAAGTTTGTTGTGCATTTCACTGATAAAAGTTTTTGTGATAAATGAGTGTATCGTCATCAAGATTGATAAATTAAGCAAATGCATGTATTATCCTCATGAATGAAGCCCATGCACTCATTGTTTTTATCAATTAGATCTTTCATTGATTTAAACTAGTAGTTAGCTCGTCTTCATCATGTGTTGTTCCTTCTCTCTTTCCAGAATCAATCAGTTACAAGGCATGAATACAGAATGATCAAACTGTGCACGAGAAAAGTCAAGGCTTTTGAGATTTAAGCAGCACTCTAAAACATGTTGGGTTGTTTGGAAGACCCAATTGCTGGGTTGCAGGCATTGGGTCAATATATATATATATTTTTTTTGTAAATACAGCAAGGTTGGGTTGTTGGCGCCGAGGATAGATGATGTTTTAGGATAGAGGATAGATGACGTTTTACATTGTGCTATTTTGATCATTTTTTGCGTTGTTTGTAAAAAAAAAAAAAATGCAACTTATTTTGTACATAATGTTGCTGCTACTGTCTACTTTGACCGAAAATAATTTCTGGGAGTGTGTGTTTATGTTTTGTTCGATCAAGTATCCAAAAACCTCAGTTTACATTGGCGCCGTGTTCAGAAATGCCTCCAAAACATCCAGAGACATTGCAGCCACATCAAATAACAGAAATACTCATCATGAACTTTGATGAAAGATTTCAAAAAAGATTTCAAAAAAGTTTTATGGCAAAAGCACAATATTCAATAATCTGAGAACAGCGTTCAGCCACAAAAGCAAGCCATACACTTACCCGCCAAACTGTGGAGTCAACAAAAGTCATAAATAGCATTATAAATCTTCACTTTCCTTTGCTGATCTTCATCGGAATGCACTCCCAGGACTCCCAGGACTTCCACAAGAAATGTTAGTTTTGTTCGATCACGTCCATATTTATGTCCAAATACCTCGTTTAGTTCACTATTCACAAAATCCAGACGACAAGTCAAAAGAGTTCCATTACAGTTTGTAGAAACATGTCAAACAATGTTTACAATCAATCCTTGTTACAATAAATCCTCAACAATATTCCATCCGGACAATAGCGTATTCATTACAGAGGAAAAAGGAACGGTGTGCCCGTGTGACCGTGTGACCGTGCAGTAAACAACTGATTGGCCTCAGCCTAGTCCACTTGTTGAAACAGCTCTTATTTGACACCCTTACACAATAGAAGCCTCAAACAACTTTCTAAAGACTGTTGACATCTGCTGGAAGCCTTGGGAAGTGCAATCTGGCCCCATAGACACAGCATATTGGATAGGCAATCACTTAAATGAAACTACAAACCTCAGATTTACCACTTCCTGTTTGGATTTGTCTCAGGTTTTTGCCTGCCATGTGAGTTCTGTTATACTCACAGACATCATCCAAACAGTTTTAGAAACATCAGAGTGTTTTATAAGGTTATAAGCAAACAATATATTTTTTTACCATACTTGCTTTATTGGTCTTTTGCACAAATATTCTGTAGTGTGACCAAAGTGACACACAACACACTTAGCGGTAAAGTCCCTGGCTCAAGGGCACAACAGCGGTAGAAGGTATACAGAGATATTATAGATGGTAGTCCTCTGGCTGACGGATCACTCCATGTAGATTTCCACACAGGCAGCTCGGGGGTTTGAATATCAGCCTGTCTTTCTTTCAAGAGTTTCAAGTTCCTTGGTGTCCACATCACCAATGATCTATCATGGTCCAAACACACTAAGACAGTCGTGAAGACGTCACGACAAAGCTATTCATTTATATTTCTCCTCACTCCCTTGCCATTGTTCAACCATTTGACCTGGCTTATCAACCCATACCTCAAAGTATTTCATTTAGAAATGTGGGTGAAATTATTCCTTAAAACCTCACCTCTAGCAGTGAAGCATAGCGGTTAAGAGCATTGGGCCAGTAACTGATCGGTCGCTGGTTCGAATCCCCAAACCAGCAAGTTGAAAATATCTGCCCTTCTGCCTTTGAGTGTGGGAGACGTGTATGATGATTAAGGCAGACCCCCACACCTCTTCTGATTCAGAGGTGTTGGGTTAAATGCAAAATATATATTTGGGTTTAATACATTCAGTTGTATTTTATAAAAGGAATTTATAATTCATTGAAGAGACTGAACAACCTCTGGCCGGGTACCTGGTACTTCTAACGTATATGAAGGAGACCGTGATCTCAGAGGGCTCAGTGGACCAGACAGAATGGGACCAAGACAGTGGAGATAGTCAGAGAATATCTGTCTTTGCTGGATACTCCAGGCATGGTGGGTTACATTTTTTTTTCTCCAAAAACATTAGACTTGAATTTGATTCTGTTTTGCTGTGATTAACTAGCCAGGTTTACGCGACCCACGTGACTCATAGGGCAACGAGAGCTGTGACCTCACTGGTCTGGAAAGGAGGCTGTTTGATAATGCAATATTTGTTAATAAATTGTGCAACGGGGTTTGACTGGTTCTCTCAGATTTCAGACCTCTCATTGTTTACATTTGAAAGTAATAGAAGGGAGCGGGGCTCAGGGGCTGTGTGAGGCTGTGTGAGGCTGTGTGAGGCTGTGTGAGGCTGTGTGTGGCTGTGTGTGGCTGTGTGAGGCTGTGTGAGGCTGTGTGAGGCTGTGTGAGGCTGTGTGAGGCTGTGTGTGGCTGTGTGAGGCTGTGTGAGGCTGTGTGAGGCTGTGTGTGGCTGTGTGTGGCTGTGTGTGGCTGTGTGAGGCTGTGTGAGGCTGTGTGTGGCTGTGTGTGGCTGTGTGTGGCTGTGTGAGGCTGTGTGAGGCTGTGTGAGGCTGTGTGTGGCTGTGTGTGGCTGTGTGAGGCTGTGTGTGGCTGTGTGAGGCTGTGTGTGGCTGTGTGAGGCTGTGTGTGGCTGTGTGAGGCTGTGTGAGGCTGTGTGAGGCTGTGTGAGGCTGTGTGTGGCTGTGTGTGGCTGTGTGAGGCTGTGTGTGGCTGTGTGAGGCTGTGTGAGGCTGTGTGAGGCTGTGTGAGGCTGTGTGTGGCTGTGTGAGGCTGTGTGAGGCTGTGTGTGGCTGTGTGAGGCTGTGTGAGGCTGTGTGAGGCTGTGTGAGGCTGTGTGTGGCTGTGTGAGGCTGTGTGAGGCTGTGTGTGGCTGTGTGAGGCTGTGTGAGGCTGTGTGAGGCTGTGTGAGGCTGTGTGTGGCTGTGTGTGGCTGTGTGTGGCTGTGTGTGGCTGTGTGAGGCTGTGTGAGGCTGTGTGAGGCTGTGTGTGGCTGTGTGAGGCTGTGTGTGGCTGTGTGAGGCTGTGTGTGGCTGTGTGAGGCTGTGTGAGGCTGTGTGTGGCTGTGTGAGGCTGTGTGAGGCTGTGTGAGGCTGTGTGTGGCTGTGTGAGGCTGTGTGTGGCTGTGTGTGGCTGTGTGAGGCTGCGTGTGGCTGTGTGAGGTTCTGTGTGGCTCTGTGTGCGTTGTGTGGCTGTGTGTGCCTCTGTGTGGCTCTGTGTGGCTGTGTGTGGCTCTGTATGGCTCTGTGTGGCTGTGTGAGGCTGTGTGTGGCTCTGTGTGGCTGTGTGAGGCTGTGTGTGGCTCTGTGGCTGTGTGTGGCTGTGTGTGGCTGTGTGAGGCTGTGTGTGGCTCTGTGTGCGTTGTGTGGCTGTGTGTGCCTCTGTGTGGCTCTGTGTGGCTGTGTGTGGCTGTGTGTGGCTGTGTGTGGCTCTGTGTGGCTGTGTGTGGCTCTGTGTGGCTCTGTGTGGCTGTGTGTGGCTGTGTGCTTTTTAGTGAGAAAGACACAGAGGAGAGCCAACCAGTGAAAGCACAGCCATTATCGATATGCATTGTGCCGACAACATCAAAGAGACATTCCAGACTCTGAAGTTATGAGGACTTCAAGAGTTAGGTGTTAGCCAGACTATTGATTCACTGCAATGGAAAAGTAGTTGTTTGCTAAAAACAAAACGCAATATGAAGTCATATTGGGGCGAAGTCTCATAAGTGTTACAGAAAGCATTGGATACGGTGGGAACATGTGGATCTGAGAATGCTTCCTTAACCTGTTTGGGATAGGGGGCAGCCTTCTCACTTTTGGATGAATAGCCCAGAGTGAACTGCCTCCTACTCTGTCCAAGATGCTAACATATGCATAGTATTATTAGTATTGGATAGAAAACACTGAAGTTTCGAAAACTGTTTGAATGATGTGAGTATAACAGAACTCATATGGCAGGCGAAGACCTGAGAAAAATCCAACCAGGAAGTGGACATCTGAGGTTTGTAGTTTTTCAAAGTTTGGCCTACCGAATACACATTGAGATATGGATAAAGTTGCACTTCCTACGGCTTCCACTAGATGTCAACCATCTTTAGAAACTTGAATGAGGATTCTACTATAAAGGAGGGGCTCATGAGACCTCTTTGAGTCAGTGGACTGACAGAGAGCCTTGGTCTCATGACGTGCGCTCCGACAGAGTTGCCTCACGTTCCAGTGCTTTTTCTGAAGAGAAAATAATTCTCCAGTTGGAACATTATTGATGTTTTATGTTAAAAACATCCTAAAGATTGATTCCATACATCGTTTGACATGTTTCTAAAGGACTGTAACAGAAGTTTTTGAGTTTTTGTCTGGATGAAGTGCCTGCGCCTCATGAAGATGGATTACTGGGCTGAACATGTTAACAACAAGTGGCTATTTGGACATAAATTATGGAACTTTATGGAACAAATCAGTCATTCATTGTCGAACTGGGATTCCTGGGAGTGCCTTCTGATGAAGATAATCAAAGGTAAGTGAATATTTATGGTGTTGTTTCTAACTTTGTTGATTCCAAAATGGCAGATATTCCTCTGGTTGTTTTGGGGTCTGAGCGCCGTTCTCAGATTATGCTTTTTCTGTAAAGTATGTTTTAAATCTGACACAGCGGTTGCATTAAGGAGAAGTCTATCTTTAATTCTGTGAATAACACTTGTATCTTTTATCAATGTTTATTATGAGTATTTCTACAAAATCACTGGATGTTTTGGAATCAAAACATTACTGCACGTAAGGCGCCAATGTAAACTGAGATTTTTGGATATAAATATATACATTATCGAACAAAACCTACATGTATTGTGTAATATGAGGTCCTATGAGTGTTATCTGATGAAGATCATCAAAGGTTAGTGATTAATTTTATCTATATTTCTGCTTTTTGTGACTCCTATCTTTGGCTGGAAAAATGCCTGTGTGTTTTTTCGACTTGGCTATGACCTAACATAATCACATGTTGTGCTTTAGCTGTAAAGCATTTCTGAAATCGGACACAATGGGTAGATAAACAAGATGTTTATCTTTCATTTGCTGTATTGGACTTGTTAATGCGTGAAAGTTACATATTTCTACAAAATATTTTTGAATTTCATGGGCTGCCTTTTCAGCGGAATGTTGTTGAGGCCTGCGCTAGAAAGGTTAATATTTGTGGGTATGTAAATGTTAAGTTGTCTATTGCTTTTGTCAATGTATGTTTTTGCTTGTTAAAAAAAAGTAAAATAAAATATTACAAACAATATATATATTCTGCTTTACTACGGATTGCTCAGGACTTCTACATTTTAAACCCTGACAGCTCGGGGAAAACTTACTGAACTGAATGGCAGTCTTCAAGGACAAAACACTTCACCTCGCCATCCCAAAGAGAAGAATGCCCAAGATCTTCTCTTGGAAGTGCAGGTATAGCTTGAAATAACCCTGCTGGTGGAGCCTCAGATGGTCATATATTTTTAGCCTGAAACAGCCAAGTCACTAAACATTCTCTCCAGATACACAAGGTGACATAAGACTATATGACTTATGCCAGTGGTGTTCCCAACATCAGTCTACAAGATAGGCAGGAAGACATTCTGACCCAGCGTCAATGAGAATGGAAAGGCCTTCATTGACTTGCATTCTGTAAATGTAAATAGTGTATAGGCAGGGAGGTTGATGGGAAAATTAGATGATAGCATTTTGCAAACCTTTAACGAAAGTAACAGAAAACTCAGCACACTCCAAGACATTATTAGGCAGGATCCATCAGATTTGTGACAGATTTTCACGTGAATATTCTAAAAATCTGCACAAAACTAAATGGGCATTTTCTCACCAGAGATGTTTCAAGCAAACTGACTTTTTCAAATAAAATAACATTTTATTGGTCACATACACATATATAGCAGATGTTATTGCGGGTGTAGCTAAATGCTTGTGTTCCTAGCTCCAACAGTGCAGTAGCATCTACTGTACCAATTCACAACAATACACACAAATCTAAAGTAAAATAATGGATTTAAGAAATATATAAATATTAGGATGAGCAATATCAGAGTGGAATTGACTAAAATACAGTAGAATATAATACAGTACATACATATGAAATGAGTAAAGCAGTATGTAAACATGATTAAAGTGACCAGTGATTCCATGTCTATGTATATGGGGCAGCAGCCTCTAAAGTACAGGGTTGAGTAACCAGGTGGTAGCTGGCTAGTGATGGCTATTTTAACAGTCTGATGGCCTTGAGATATAATCTCTTTTCAGTCTCTCATCCCCAGCTGTGATTCACCTGTACTGAGCTCACCTTCTGGATGATATCAGGGTGAAAAGACCGTGGCTCGGGTGGTTGAGGTCCTTGATGATCTTTTTGGCCTTCCTGTGACATCGGGTGCTGTAGGTGTCCTGGAGGGTACTCAGAGTGCCACCAGTGATGCGTTGTGCAGACCGCACCACCCTTTGGAGACCCTTATGGTTGCGGGCGGAGCAGTTGCCATACCAGTGTGCAATTGCTGTACCAGGCGGTGATGCAGTTTGACAGGATGCTCTCAATTGTGCATCTGTAAAAGTTTGTGAGGGTTTTAGGGGCCAAGACAAATTTCTTCAGCCTCCTGAGGTTGAAGAGGCACTGTTGCGCCTTCTTCACCACACTGTCTGTGTGGGTAAACCATTTCAGATTGTCAGTGGTGTGTATGCCGAGGAACTTGAAGCTTTTTCCCTTTGTAATCCATGATTGTCTGTGGACCCTGCCACATGTCTCGTCTGATCCTTTGAATTGCGACTCCACTTGGTCTCTGTACTAATGTGTTGCCTGTTTGAATGCCTTACGGTGGGAATTGAACACTGTTTGTATTCAACCATATTTCCAGTCATATGCTATGGTTTGCACATTTAGCTTTCCACGAATGCTGCATTTTCTATCCACAGTTTCTGGTTTGGGTAGTAGACACAGTGGTGAAAAACATCCCCTATACACTTCCTGATGAACTCAGTCTGTGTCCGTGTAAATGTCAATGTATACTTCAATGTACACATTGAATCCACATGATCTTCAATCCATTTCAATCTTGAAACATTCAAATTTGTTAAACCAGGGTACGGGTACTTCCTGTTTGAGTTTGTGCTTATAGGGGTGAGACAAATGGATTGGTGATCTGATTTGCTGAAGGGAGGGTGGGAGAGGGCCTTGTAATGTTGAGTAACAGTAGTTGAGTGTTTTAGCAGCGCGAGTACTACAGTCAATGTGTTGATAGAACTTCAGTAGCATTTTCCTCACATTTGCTTTGTTAAAATCCCCAGCTACAATAAATGCGGCCTTCCAGTTTGCATAAAGTTCAGTGTAGTTCCTTGAGGGCCGTCGTGGTATCGGCTTGAGGGGGAATATACATGGCTGTGGCTATAACCGAAGAGAATTCTCTTGGGAGGCAATACGGTCGGCATTTGACTGTGATGTATTCTAGATCAGGTGAAAAAAAAGACATGAGTTTCTGTATGTCATGACAATGACACCATGAGCAGTTAATCATGAAACAACACCTCCGGCTTTTCTTCCCGGAGAGTTCTTTATTCCTGTCTGCGTGACTTTCAGAGAACCCTGCTGGCTGTATGGATAGGGACAGTATATCCAGAGAGAGCCAGAGAGTATTTTACAGTCCCCATTGTCTCTCTGGAAGGAGATCCTCGCCCTGAGCTTGTCTACTTTATAATCCAGAGACTGAACATTAGAACATTAGAAAGCAATTGTATTTTTTAATGATTTATTTAGCCTTGGCAAGTCAGTGAAGAACAAATTTGTATTTACAATGACAGTCTACTAAAAGGCAAAAGGCCTCCTGCGGGAATAGGTGCCAGGGATTTAAAAAATTAAATAAATTAAATATAAATAGAATATAAATATAAATATAGGACAAAACACACATCACAACAAGAGAGACAACACTACATAAAGAGAGACCTAAGACAACAACATAGCAAGGCAGCAACACATGACAACACAGCATGGTAGCAACACAGTTTACAGAGGAGTATAGAGTGCAGTGATGTGTCCTATAAGGAGCATTGGTGGAAAATCTGATGGCCGAATGGTAAAGATAATCTAGCCGTTCAAGAGCACCCTTATCTGCCGATCTATAAATGATGTCTCTGTAGTATAGAATGGGTATGATGGTTGTCTGAATCAGAGATAGTTTGGCAGCTGGGGTGAAACAGGAGCAATTACGATAGAGGAAACCAAGTCTAGATTTAACTTTAGCCTACAGCTTTGATATGAGCTGAGATAAGGACAGTGTACTGTCTAGCCATACTCCCCAGTACTTGTATGAGGTGACTACCTCAAGCTCTAAACCCTTAGAAGTAGTTATCACACCTGTAGAGAGAGGGACAGTCTTCTTACCAAACCACATGACCTTTGCTTGGAGGTGTTAAGAACAAGGTTAAGGGCAGAGAAAGGTTGTTGGACACTAAGAAAGCTTTGTTGTAGAGCGTTTAACACAAAATCTGGGCCAGCTGAGTTTAAGACTGTATCATCTGCATATAAATGAACGAGACAGCGTCCTACTACCTCAGCTATGTTGTTGATATAAATTGAGAAGAGTGTGGGGCCTTGGATTGAGCCTTGGGGTACTCCCTTGGTGACAGGCAGTGGCTGAGACAGCAGATTTTCTGACTTTATACTCAGCACTCTTTGAGAGAGGTAGTTAGCAAACCAGGCCAATAGTCCCGCAGAAACACCAATACATTTTAGCCGGTCCACAATGTAATATACAGTAAAATACTGAAGATCAGATAGTAATATACTGAAGATTATATGGTAATATATTGAACATTAGTGATATACTGAAGATTATATGGTAATATACTGAACATTAGAGAGTAATATACTGAACATTAGAGAGTAATATACTGAACATTAGAGAGTAATATACCGAACATTATAGAGGAATATACTGAACATTAGATAGTAATATACCGAACATTATAGAGGAATATACTGAACATTAGATAGTAATATACTGAACATTAGATAGTAATATACTGAACATTAGATAGTAGTATACTGAACATTAGAGAGTAATATACTGAACATTAGAGAGGAATATACTGAACATTAGAGAGGAATATACTGAACATTAGAGAGTAATATACTGAACATTAGAGAGGAATATACTGAACATTAGAGAGTAATATACTGAACATTAGAGAGGAATATACTGAACATTAGAGAGGAATATACTGAACATTAGAGAGGAATATACTGAACATTAGAGAGTAATATACTGAACATTAGAGAGTAATATACTGAACATTAGAGAGTAATATACTGAACATTAGAGAGGAATATACTGAACATTAGAGAGGAATATACTGAACATTAGAGAGGAATATACTGAACATTAGATAGTAATATACTGAACATTAGAGAGGAATATACTGAACATTAGATAGTAATATACTGAACATTAGATAGTAATATACTGAACATTAGATAGTAATATACTGAACATTAGATAGTAATATACTGAACATTAGAGAGGAATATACTGAACATTAGAGAGGAATATACTGAACATTAGATAGTAGTATACTGAACATTAGATAGTAATATACTGAACATTAGAGAGGAATATACTGAACATTAGATAGTAGTATACTGAACATTAGATAGTAATATACTGAACATTAGAGAGGAATATACTGAACATTAGAGAGGAATATACTGAACATTAGATAGTAATATACTGAACATTAGATAGTAATATACTGAACATTAGAGAGGAATATACTGAACATTAGATAGTAGTATACTGAACATTAGATAGTAATATACTGAACATTAGATAGTAATATACTGAACATTAGAGAGTAATATACTGAACATTAGAGAGTAATATACTGAACATTAGATAGTAATATACTGAACATTAGATAGTAGTATACTGAACATTAGAGAGTAGTATACTGAACATTAGATAGTAATATACTGAACATTAGAGAGGAATATACTGAACATTAGAGAGGAATATACTGAACATTAGAGAGGAATATACTGAACATTAGATAGTAGTATACTGAACATTAGATAGTAGTATACTGAACATTAGATAGTAGTATACTGAACATTAGATAGTAGTATACTGAACATTAGATAGTAATATACTGAACATTAGATAGTAATATACTGAACATTAGATATTACTCTCTGATGTTCAGTATATTACTATCAGAGATGATGGATGGTGTGTACACCTCCTGAGTTGGACTAGAAGTCCACTCCATTTACCTCTTCTCTGCCAGCAGCGTCTTGGACCAGCCACTGGGATAAGTTCATTTGCCGTTGGCGGTACGAACAAGGGATCCAATTGGGGAAAGTCGTGTCCCTGGTTGTAACGCTGGTGAGCTAGCGACGCTCTGATATCACAAAGTTATTTCCGGCTGTATGTAATAACAAAAACAAACGTTCTGGGCTAATAATGTAAGAAATAACACACATATAAACAAAATACTGCAAAATTGCTTTGGAGCTAGAAGTAGAGCTGACATGTTTTTGAGGATCTGACGCGATGATGTTTTTTAAATGTGTTAAATGTGTTTCCGTTGCATTTTCAACTCTACTGATGGTTTTGTCACAAACTGTCGCGTTAAATAGATTTAAGCTAAGAGCCTCAGATGAATGGAAGACATCGACATCAAACAGATGATTGGGTTTATTTTTATTTATATTTATTGATGTAAATCATTTATAAAATGTACAAAATAAAATGTGCAATGGCATTGTCAGTTTGCCTCCATGCTCATATTCTAAAATCAAATGATTTCTCTAACCTCTTGGGACCCAACACGGTTGAGTACCCGCACCAGGCGGAGGTGTCCACACCCTACCCATTTGTGTTGGCTCTTGAGGACTGCTCACAGGTGTTTAGTCATTAGCAGACAGACATTGGAGCAAGGTACACTGCTTGGGGAACTGGAATGTGGGCTTCAAGGCCGGTTATGTGTTTGATGTCAACTTTGGTCCAGAATGGGAATTCCTATAGACGATGGTGTAACAGAATCCCTTGCCCTAAGACTGTTTTTGCAAGCATGTCTTTTTTAAACTGAACAATAGCGGATAACTATGTGCTCTTAGTAGTGTGAGAAGTGACAGCAGGAAGAACAGCCCTCAAGCTGAGGTGTTCCAGTTAATTAATAGATCAAAGGGTGGAGGAGCCATGAGTGTCTCAATCCAATGCTAATATGCTCTTAAGGCACTATTTATAGCACTGTTAAATGTACTTGTGGTTAGTTTTGTAATGCATTTGTGCCTGCTTTTTGCCTACGGTACGGCATGTGGCTCGTTTGCCTTTAGGTTCAACTACTGAAGCGAATTCTGGTACACTTTCATTCTATCACAACAATTTTATTTAAAAAACAGAATGTTACATTTTTGGGGATTATTTAAAAAGCGCTTTATGAATGAAATACAGTTGTTAAGTAATGATTCATGAGTCCATGTCCTTATTAGTGACCTTGTCTGTCTGTCTGTCTGTCTGTCTGTCTGTCTGTCTGTCTGTCTGTCTGTCTGTCTGTCTGTCTGTCTGTCTGTCTGTCACGTGAGTTAGCCGAAGTGTCGTCAATGAATGTGAATATCTATTGATGAGCTCTGGCACTGCCTGATAGACGGGTCTGTGTTCCACTTCAGACAAGCAGTGTCTTACGCTTTGTATTTCTCTGATTGTATCAAGTTCAACCGACGCTTCAGTCTAATGTCTGGACTGTTTAAATATGTATTTATTCACAGATATTTTTTTCATGAACCAGACATTTTGGCTTTGTGTCAATGTGCTATTTATATATATATTTTTTTTTACATATTATTGCACTTTCTCTGACGTGATGTACTGTATAGGCAGTAGAAATTAATTACTTGAAATTCAACATTGTCAATCCCCCGAATGTGCTGGGTCAATCCCCCAACCCAATGAGCTGGGTCAATCCCCCAACCCAATGAGCTGGGTCAATCCCCCAACCCAATGAGCTGGGTCAATCCCCAACCCAATGAGCTGGGTCAATCCCCCAACCCAATGAGCTGGGTCAATCCCCCAACCCAATGTGCTGGGTCAATCCCCCAACCCAATGAGCTGGGTCAATCCCCCAACCCAATGAGCTGGGTCAATCCCCCAACCCAATGAGCTGGGTCAATCCCCCAACCCAATGAGCTGGGTCAATCCCCAACCCAATGAGCTGGGTCAATCCCCCAACCCAATGAGCTGGGTCAATCCCCCAACCCAATGAGCTGGGTCAATCCCCCAACCCAATGAGCTGGGTCAATCCCCCAACCCAATGTGCTGGGTCAATCCCCCAACCCAATGAGCTGGGTCAATCCCCCAACCCAATGTGCTGGGTCAATCCCCCAACCCAATGTGCTGGGTCAATCCCCCGAATGTGCTGGGTCAATCCCCCAAACCAATGTGCTGGGTCAATCCCCCAACCCAATATGCTGGGTCAATCCCCCGAATGTGCTGGGTCAATCCCCCAACCCAATGTGCTGGGTCAATCCCCAAACCCAATGTTCTGGGTCAATCCCCCAACCCAATATGCTGGGTCATTCCCCCGAATGTGCTGTGTCAATCCCCCAACCCAATGTGCTGGGTCAATCCCCCAACCAAATGTCCTGGGTCAATCCCCCAACCCAATGTGCTGGGTCAGTCCCCCGAATGTGCTGGGTCAATCCCCCAACCCAATGTGCTGGGTCAATCTCCCAACCCAATGTGCTGGGTCAATCCCCCAACCCAATGTGCTGGGCCAATCCCCCAACCCAATGGGCTGGGTCAATCTCCCAACCCAATGAGGTGGGTCAATCCCCCAACCCAATGTTCTGGGTCAATCCCCCAACCCAATGTGCTGGGTCAATCCCCCAACCCAATGTGCTGGGCCAATCCCCCAACCCAATGTGCTGGGTCAATCTCCCAACCCAATGAGGTGGGTCAATCCCCCAACCCAATGTGCTGGGTCAATCCCCCAACCCAATGTGCTGGGTCAATCCCCCAACCCAATGTGCTGGGTCAATCCCCCAACCCAATGTGCTGGGTCAATCCCCCAACCCAATGTGCTGGGTCAATCTCCCAACCCAATGTGCTGGGTCAATCCCCCAACCCAATGTACTGGGTCAATCCCCCGAATGTGCTGGGTCAATCCCCCAACCCAATGTGCTGGGTCAATCTCCCAACCCAATGTGCTGGGTTCAATCCCCCAACCCAATGTGCTGGGTCAATCCCCCAACCCAATGTGCTGGGTCAATCCCCCAACCCAATGTGCTGTGTCAATCCCCCAACCCAATGTGCTGGGTCAATCCCCCAACCCAATGTGCTGGGTCAATCCCCCAACCCAATGTGCTGGGTTCAATCCCCCAACCCAATGTGCTGGGACAATCCCCCAACCCAATGTGCTGGGTTCAATCCCCCAACCCAATGTACTGGGTCAATCCCCCAACCCAATGTGCTGGGTCAATCCCCCAACCCAATGTGCTGGGTTCAATCCCCCAACCCAATGTGCTGGGTTCAATCCCCCAACCCAATGTGCTGGGACAATCCCCCAACCCAATGTGCTGGGTTCAATCCCCCAACCCAAATGTACTGGGTCAATCCCCCAACCCAATGTGCTGGGTCAATCTCCCAACCCAATGTGCTGGGTCAATCCCCCAACCCAATGTGCTGGGTCAATCCCCCAACCCAATGTGCTGGGTCAATCCCCCAACCCAATGTGCTGGGTCAATCCCCCGAATGTGCTGGGTCAATCCCCCAACCCAATGTCCTGGGTCAATCCCCCAACCCAATGTGCTGGGTCAATCCCCCAACCCAATGTGCTGGGTCAATCCCCCAACCCAATGTGCTGGGTCAATCCCCCAACCCAATGTGCTGGGTCAATCCCCCAACCCAATGTGCTGGGTCAATCCCCCAACCCAATGTGCTGGGTTCAATCCCCCAACCCAATGTGCTGGGTCAATCCCCCAACCCAATGTGCTGGGTCAATCCCCCAACCCAATGTGCTGGGTCAATCCCCCAACCCAATGTGCTGGGTCAATCCCCCAAACCCAATGTGCTGGGTCAATCCCCCAACCCAATGTGCTGGGTCAATCCCCCAACCCAATGTGCTGGGTCAATCCCCCAACCCAATGTGCTGGGTCAATCCCCCAACCCAATGTGCTGGGTCAATCCCCCAACCCAATGTGCTGGGTCAATCCCCCAACCCAATGTGCTGGGTCAATCCCCCAACCCAATGTGCTGGGTCAATCCCCCAACCCAATGTGCTGGGTCAATCCCCCAACCCAATGTGCTGGGTCAATCCCCCAACCCAATGTGCTGGGTCAATCCCCCAACCCAATGTGCTGGGTCAATCCCCCTGGGTCAATCCCCCAACCTAATGTGCTGGGTCAATCTCCCAACCCAATGTGCTGGGTTCAATCCCCCAACCCAATGTGCTGGGTCAATCCCCCAACCCAATGTGCTGGGTCAATCCCCCAACCCAATGTGCTGTGTCAATCCCCCAACCCAATGTGCTGGGTCAATCCCCCAACCCAATGTGCTGGGTCAATCCCCAACCCAATGTGCTGGGTTCAATCCCCCAACCCAATGTGCTGGGTCAATCTCCCAACCCAATGTGCTGGGTCAATCCCCCAACCCAATGTGCTGGGTCAATCCCCCAACCCAATGTGCTGGGTTCAATCCCCCAACCCAATGTGCTGGGTTCAATCCCCCAACCCAATGTGCTGGGTCAATCCCCCAACCCAATGTGCTGGGTCAATCCCCCAACCCAATGTGCTGGGTCAATCCCCCAACCCAATGTGCTGGGTCAATCCCCCAACCCAATGTGCTGGGTCAATCCCCCAACCCAATGTGCTGGGTTCAATCCCCCAACCCAATGTGCTGGGTCAATCCCCCAACCCAATGTGCTGGGTCAATCCCCCAACCCAATGTGCTGGGTCAATCCCCCAACCCAATGTGCTGGGTTCAATCCCCCAACCCAATGTGCTGGGTCAATCCCCCAAACCAATGTGCTGGGTTCAATCCCCCAACCCAATGTGCTGGGTTCAATCCCCCAACCCAATGTGCTGGGTCAATCCCCAACCCAATGTGCTGGGTCAATCCCCCAACCCAATGTGCTGGGTTCAATCCCCCAACCCAATGTACTGGGTCAATCCCCCAACCCAATGTGCTGGGTCAATCCCCCAACCCAATGTGCTGGGTCAATCCCCCAACCCAATGTGCTGGGTCAATCCCCCAACCCAATGTGCTGGGTTCAATCCCCCAACCCAATGTGCTGGGTTCAATCCCCCAACCCAATGTGCTGGGTCAATCCCCCAACCCAATGTGCTGGGTCAATCCCCCAACCCAATGTGCTGGGTTCAATCCCCCAACCCAATGTGCTGGGTCAATCCCCCAACCCAATGTGCTGGGTCAATCCCCCAACCCAATGTGCTGGGTCAATCCCCCAACCCAATGTGCTGGGTCAATCCCCCAACCCAATGTGCTGGGTTCAATCCCCCAACCCAATGTGCTGGGTCAATCCCCCAACCCAATGTGCTGGGTCAATCCCCCAACCCAATGTGCTGGGTTCAATCCCCCAACCCAATGTGCTGGGTCAATCCCCCAACCCAATGTGCTGGGTCAATCCCCCAACCCAATGTGCTGGGTCAATCCCCCAACCCAATGTGCTGGGTTCAATCCCCCAACCCAATGTGCTGGGTCAATCCCCCAACCCAATGTGCTGGGTCAATCCCCCAACCCAATGTGCTGGGTCAATCCCCCAACCCAATGTGCTGGGTTCAATCCCCCAACCCAATGTGCTGGGTCAATCCCCCAACCCAATGTGCTGGGTCAATCCCCCAACCCAATGTGCTGGGTCAATCCCCCAACCCAATGTGCTGGGTCAATCCCCCAACCCAATGTGCTGGGTCAATCCCCCAACCCAATGTGCTGGGTCAATCCCCCAACCCAATGTGCTGGGTCAATCCCCCAACCCAATGTGCTGGGTCAATCCTCCAACCCAATGTGCTGGGTTCAATCCCCCAACCCAATGTGCTGGGTCAATCCCCCAACCCAATGTGCTGGGTCAATCCCCCAACCCAATGAGGTGGGTCAATCCCCCAACCCAATGTGCATTATTCAAACCGTTTTAGAAACATTATATGCATATCCTAGCTTCTGGGCCTGAGTAGCAGACAGTTTACTTTGGGCACGCTTTTCATCCGGATGTGAAAATACTGTCCCCTAGCCCATAAAGGTTAACTTGGCTTTTGAAGACCTTACAAAGGCAGTGTAGGATAGATACAGGTCTGTAGCAGTTTGGGTCTAGAGTGTCTCCCCCATTGAAGAGGGGATGATCACGGCATCTTTCAATCTTTGGGAATCTCAGACGATATGAAAGAGAGGTTGAACAGGCTAGTAATAGGTGCAGTGGGTAGCTGGGAGGAGGTGCTCTTATTCTCCATGGACTGTACAGTGTCCCAAAACAGAGTTTGTGCTACAGGATGCACATTTCTGTTTGAAAAAGCTAGCCTTGGTTCCTAACTTCCCTGAAAAGTTACATATCACGGGGCTATTTGATACTAATGCAGTACGCCACAGGACGTTTTGTGCTGGTCAAGGGTAGTCAGGTCTGGAGTGAACCAAGGGCTATATCTGTTCCTGGTTAAAAAAATGTTTGAATGGGTCATGCTAATTTAAAATGGTGAGGAAGGCACCTTTAAAGAATAACCAGGCATCCTCTACTGACGGAATGAGCTCAATGTCATTCCAGGATACCCTGGCCAGGTCCATTAGAAAAGCCTGTTCGCAGAGGTGTTTTAGGGAGCATTTCACTGTGATGAGGGTGGTCATTTGACCGCAGACCCATTACGGATGCAGGCAGTGAGGCAGTGATCACTGAGATCTTGGTTGAATACAGCAGAGGTGTATTTGGAGGAAAGTTGGCTAGGATGATATCTATGAGGGTGCCCATGTTTACGGATTTGGTGTTGTATCTGGTAGGTTTATTGATAATTTGTGTGAGATTGAGAGCATCAAGCTTAGATTGTGGGATGTTTGGGGTGTTAAGCATGTCCCAGTTTAGGTCACCTAGCAGCACGAGCTCTGAAGATAGACGGGGGCAATCAATTAACATATGGTGTCCAGGGCATAGCTGGGGGCAGAGGGAGGTCTATAGCAAGCGGCAACAGTGAAAGACTTGTTTCTGGAAAGGTGGATTTTCAAAAAGTAGAAGCTCGAATTGTTTGGGTACAGACCTGGATAGTAAGACAGAACTCTGCAGGCTGTCCTCTGAAGTAGATTGCAACTCCGCCCCTTTGGCAATTCTATCTTTTCAGAAAATGTTATAGTTAGCGATGGAAATTTCAGGGATTTTGGTGGACATCCCTGGAGGAACAGAGGAGGAGTAGGATAAGGCTAAAGGATAAAAGAACTGGTTGTGTAGTGCATTCGGGACAGAGAGTAAAAGGAGCAGGTTTCTGGGCGCGATAGATTAGATTCAAGGCATAATGTACAGACAAAGGTATGGTAGGATGTGAGTACATTGGAGGTTAACCTAGGCATTGAGTAATGATGAGAGAGAAATTGTCTCTAGAAACATTTAAACCATCTGATGTGTGTGGGAGGGGGAACTAAAGGATTGGCTAAGGCATATTGAGCTGGGCTGGAGGCTCTACAGTGAAGTAAGACAATAATCACCAACCAGAACAGCAATGGACAAGGCATATTGACATTAAGGAGAGGCATGCATAGCCGAGTGATCATAGGAGTCTAATGAGTAGGAAGTGGTTCAGTCCAATTGGCAAAATGGGTATTGTCGCCCAGGAAATTGGCTGATGGACCTATTCAGCTAACAGTCCGATATGCTCTAGACAGCTAACGGGCCATGGCTAGCAGGCTAGGAGATGGTCATTCAGGGGATGTCGCGACATATAGCCAGTTGAATAACCCCCTTGGGCAGATTACGTCGGTAGTCCAGTCGTGAAGGAGCTCTGTGAAAGGGGTCCGGGCCAATTGGCAAAATAGGTATTGCCCCGGAGTGGCTAATGGACCTCTTCAGGTAGCTGGTAGATGGGCCTAGCATGGGCTAGCTCCAGGTTTCGGGACAGAGATGTTAACCGGGAGTAGCCAGCTAGCTAGCTAACTCTGATGATCGAGGTGAAAAGGTTCAGAGCTTGCGATAAGAATCCGTGGATATGGAGAGAAAATAGATCCTGTATACTCTGGTTTGAATCGCGTTGTGCCAATTAGCGAGAGTTTTCCAAGCTAAAGGTTAGCTGATGACCGTCTACTAGCTAGTAGTTAGTTGGGGATTCCGGTTCCGCAGTAAAGAAAAATACTTTAGGAAAAAGCAGAACCACATTTGGTGAGGCGGGTTGCAGGAGAGTATTTTGAAGTTGAGGTTTAGAAAAATATAAAAAAGGATATGCGAAAGAAAAAGTTATAATAAGATATATACATGGAACATGACAAGACGAAGGACAAAGACATCTGACTGCTACGCCATCTTGGATAAGTTATGTAACAGAGCAGTAGGTCGAGCTATGTACTTATCATTTGGTTGAGAATAACATTAGTTTAGAAAACAATTGTTTTGCTATTGTGTATATTCGGTGTGTAGTTGGTTGGCTTTGCTAGTTAACCAACTTGAGCAGAGATCTCAGTTTGCTAATGTTTAGCTAGCTTGCTAATAACATTTTGAGGAGAACAGATTATCTTGCTGTGGAATCAAGATAAGAGTGGATGGGAAAGAACATTTGATGTGCAGTTTCTTCCTCTGCAGTGCCCAGATGGGGTGAGAGGAAACTGCTACAGAGATAAAAAAAAACAGGAAAGATATCTGACTCTTGATTAGCTTGATGTCAATGTGGAACCAATGCAGTGATATTCGTTTTATTGGATCGCTATATGAGCTGATTTTCTTGAAAATGTCTATCTGATCATATAGCTAGCTAGTTGTTTTAGTGTCCGTTAAACAACATCATGATCACGTAGTCATGCATCGAAAGACTATAGAGGAGGAGACACGCTTTGGGGTGAGCTAGCTAGAACACCATCAACTAGCTAGCTATAATATCTAATTTTCAGGAAATGCATGGATAGAGCTAGCTATCTGTAGTAAACAGCAACAACCAATTAGACAGGCCCTGAAAACACACAACAACCAATCAGACGCACTGAAACGAACAACAACCAATGACAGAACAGCTGGAAGACGTCCTGAAACACACAACAACCAATCAGACACGCTCTGAAGGAAAAATAACCAATCAGACAATCTCTGAAACACACAATAACCAATCAGGCACGCTCTGAAGGAATAACAACCAATCAGACAATCTCTGAAACACACAGTAACCAATCAGACACGCTCTGAAGGAAAAACAACCAATCAAATGTTACAGAATATCTTCTGCGTTCGTTACAATAAATCCCACTGCTTCAGATAACCTCTAAAAAGTTATGGAGTTAAAAGAAATGGCAGTACATGTTATCTATAGAACAGAGAGGCGTCCATTTTTCCCATAATGCAACACACTTACTGCAGCACTTATGAAATCAAGCAGCTTCACCGTTTACAGTAATTCTGAGCACAGATTTCTGCTTATTTACCAGGCAGATATAGGATGAATCCCAAATAGCACCCTGTTTCCTAGTGCACTACAGGGCCTATAGGGGTCTGGTAAAATATACTTTATTGGGAATAGTGTATCATTTGAGACACTGCTGTGAGGAATCTGTTCTCATTTAGCTGTTCTTCATCTCATAATTACAGAAGACTGAATAAACAACAACATATTAAAAATATTTATTTAGAAAAACAAGCCCCAAGATGAAACCAACAGCTTATGAAGCATTGCTACTGATGAGAGGAGAGAGGGAGAAAGGGAGAGAGAGAGAGAGAGAGAGAGAGAAAGAGATGTTTCGCGCTAACAAGTGAGTACTCGATTACTGGAACACAGACATTTTTTTAAGTGTCCTACTAATAGGAAACAGAGATGTGTTCAAAAAGAGAAATACATTCTCAAAGCTAGCTAACATTGGCTAACATTAGCTAACATTGGCTAACATTGGCTAACATTGGCTAACATTGGCTAACATTAGCTGACATTAGCTAACATTGGCTAACATTGGCTAGCATTGGCTAACATTAGCTGACATTAGCTAACATTGGCTAACATTAGCTGACATTAGCTGACATTAGCTAACATTAGCTGACATTGGCTAACATTAGCTGACATTAGCTAACATTGGCTAACATTAGCTGACATTGGCTGACATTAGCTAACATTAGCTGACATTAGCTGACATTAGCTAACATTAGCTGACATTGGCTAACATTGGCTAACATTAGCTGACATTGGCTAACATTAGCTGACATTAGCTAACATTAGCTGACATTGGCTAACATTAGCTGACATTAGCTAACATTAGCTGACATTGGCTGACATTAGCTAACATTAGCTGACATTAGCTAACATTGGCTAACATTAGCTGACATTAGCTGACATTAGCTAACATTAGCTGACATTGGCTAACATTGGCTAACATTAGCTGACATTGGCTGACATTAGCTAACATTAGCTGACATTAGCTAACATTGGCTAACATTAGCTGACATTGGCTGACATTAGCTAACATTAGCTGACATTAGCTAACATTGGCTAACATTAGCTGACATTAGCTAACATTGGCTAACATTGGCTAACATTAGCTGACATTAGCTAACATTGGCTAACATTAGCTGACATTAGCTGACATTAGCTAACATTAGCTGACATTGGCTAAGATTGGCTAACATTAGCTGACATTAGCTGACATTAGCTAACATTGGCTAACATTAGCTGACATTAGCTAACATTAGCTGACATTAGCTGACATTAGTTGACATTAGCTGACATTAGCTAACATTAGCTGACATTAGCTGACATTAGCTAACATTAGCTGACATTAGCTAACATTGGCTAACATTAGCTGACATTGGCTGACATTAGCTAACACTAGCTGACATTAGCTAACATTAGTTGACATTAGCTGACATTAGCTGACAATAGCTAACATTAGCTGACATTAGCTGACATTAGTTAACATTAGCTGACATTAGCTGACATTAGCTGACATTAGCTGACATTAGCTGACATTGAGAGAGGAGGAGATGGGGAGAGGAGGTGATGAGGAGAGAGGAGGAGGGGAGAGAGGAGGAGAGGGGAGAGAGGGGGAGAGGAGAGAGAGAGGAGGACAGGGGGGGGAGATGGAGGAGAGAGGGAGGGGAGGACAGGAGAGGGGAGTAGAGGGGAAGAGGGGGGAGATGGATACAGTGTGCTAGAGGGATAAGAGGAGGTAGAGTAGAGGAGGATGTGGGTTTGAGAGAGAGAGAGAGAGAGAGAGAGAGAGAGAGAGAGAGAGAGAGAGAGAGAGAGAGAGAGAGAGAGAGAGAAATAGAAATATATTGTTTGCTTCACTTTTGTTTATTATCTACTTCAATTGCTTTGCAATGTTAACATATGTTTACCATGCCAATAAAGCCCTTGAATTGAATTGAATTGACAGAGAGGGAGGAGAAAAAGAGCCAGGGTACCTGGAGTGGTTTGATAGATCTCATTATGCAGGCAGAAAGAGACAGCGAGAAAGAGAGAGAGTGTATAGATTAGCATTTCACAAGTAGATGATATCCTCCTACACACTTATAGCTCCCAAGTACACAAACACACACAAATCCATAGATACACACCGACTCACACAAACACTCTATACGAACATCAGCCAGACTTCAGTGTCTCGTTTCAACCGAGAAGAGACGTGCTAATTTAGCCTGACACTTGGCCCTCTCTTTTATCTCCATCTCTTTCCAGCTCCACTCCTCTCCCTTATTGCTCTTCCTCTCATTTCTCCCTCTCTCTTCCCTCCTTTATCTTTACTCTCTCCCTTCTCTCTCTCTCTCTCTCTCCCTTCGCTCTCTCTCTCTCCCTTCTCTCTCTAACTTCTCTCTCCCTTCTCTCTCTCTCTCTAACTTCTCTCCCCCTTCTATCTTCCTTGTCTCTCTACTTCTCTCTACTTCTCTCTATCTCCCTAGTTACCTCTCCTTCTCTCTCTCTCTCTAGTTCTCTTTACTTCTCTCTCCCTTATCTCTCCCTTCTCTCTCTCTCCCTTCAATTTCCCTTCTCTCTCCACTTCTCTCTTCTCTCTTCTCTCTACTTCTCTCTCCCTCTCTCTACTTCTCTCTCCCTCTCTCTACTTCTCCCCTCTATTTATCTCTCCATCCTCTCTCCCTCCTCTCTCCCTTCTCTCTCCCTCCTCACTCTCTCTCCCTTCTCTCTCTCTTATATCTCCCTCCTCTCTCCCTTCTCTCTCCCTTCTCTCTCTCTTCTGCTCCCTTCTCTCTCCACTTCTATTCTCTCCATTCTCCCTCCCTTCTCTCTCCCTCCTCTCTCCCTCCTATCTCCCTGCTCTCTCCCTTCTATCTCCCTTCTCACTCTCTCTCCCTTCTCTCTCTCTCTTATATCTCACTCCTCTCTCCCTTCTCTCTCCCTTCTCTCGACCTTCTCTCTCCCTTCTCTCTCTCTTCTGCTCTCTTCTCTCTCTCTTCTGTCTCCCTCCTCTCTCCCTTCTCTCTCCCTTCTCTCACCCTTCTCTGTCCCTTCTCTCTCTCTCTCTCCCTCTCTCTCCCTTCTCTCTCCCTTCTCTCTCTCTCAAATTCTCTCTTCTTTCTCTCCCTTTCTCCCTCCCTTGTCTTTCTCTCTCCCTTCTCTCTCCCTCCTCTCTCCCTTCTCTCTCCCTTCTCTCTCCATTTTATCTCCCTTCTCTCTCCTTTCTCTCTCCGTTCTTTCTCCCTCCTCTCCCTTCTCTCTCCCTTCTCTCTCCATTCTCTCTCCATTCTCTCTCTCTCCCTTCTCTCTCCCTTCTCTCCCTCCTATCTCCCTCCTCTCTTCATTCTCTCTCCATTCTCTTTCTCTCTCCCTTCTCTCTCCCTTCTCTCTCCCTTCTCTCTCCCTCCTCTCTCCCTTCTTTCTCTCTATTTTTCTCTCTTCTCTCTCCCTTTTCTCTCCCTGCTCTCGCCCTTCTCTGTCCCTTCTCTCTCTCTCTCCCTTCTCTGTCCCTTCTCTCTCTCTCTCCCTTCTCTCTCCCTTCTCTCTCTCTTCTGTCTCTGTCCTCTCTCCCTCCTCTCTCCCTCCTCTCTCCATTCTCTCTCCCTTCTCCCTCCCTTCGCTCTCCCTTCTCCCTCCCTTCGCTCTCCCTTATCTCTCCCTTCTCTCTCTCTCTCCCTTCTCTCTCCCTTCTCTCTAACCTTTTATCTCCCTCCTCCTCTCTACGTATCTCTACCTTCTCCCTCCCTCCTCTTCTCTCCTCTCTCTCTCTTCTGTCTCTGTCCTCTCTCCCTCCTCTCCCTTCTCTCTCCTTCACACTCCCTTCTCTCTCTCTCTCCATTCTCTCTCCCTTCTCCCTCCCTTCACTCTCCCTCCTCTCTCCCTTCTCTCTCTCTCCCTTCTCTCTAACCTTTTATCTCCCTCCTCCTCTCTACTTATCTCTCCCTTCTCCCTCCCTCCTCTTCACCCTCCATCTCCTGAAGCTATTTAATATGACTGTCTCTAGTCCCAGGCAAACATGTTTTCTCTGACATCTCCTCCTCCAGCTCACTTTCTTTTTAGCTTTTTCTCTCAGTAATCAATTTCTACTCTTTGTATCGCTTCATCTCGCTCTTTCTCCTTTACTGTCCTTCACTCTCTCTTTCTCCCAGTCTCTCTGGGGCAGATTCTGAGTAAATAGTATGTTGTGTTATAAGTTTATTAGGGCCTCTGTTATTTTCTTCCCCAGGTATCATCTGCTCTGTGTGTGTCGTTATGGTGTCTTTTTACTTGAAAAGATTGACTGTCCCACTTCTAGAGAGGTGAGATACCACACACACCTCCCTCTGCTCTGACACACACACACACACACACACACACACACACACACACACACACACACACACACACACACACACACACACACACACACACACACACACACACACACACACACACACACACACACACACACACACACACACACACAATTTCCTCTTGCTTCTAATGGTTAACCATGTGTGTGTGTTACCTGGTATCAGGTTGGATACAGGCGTATACATTGTGTGGAATGTCCAGCAGGTCCCGAAGGACACACAGACTCACTGACAGGGGGGACCTGGATAGAAACACTATATATAATATATTAGTTATATTAGTTATAATATTTTAATATAATATATTAGTTGTATTATTAGTTATATTAATCAGTCAATGTTGACCTCTCCACACAGACTCATTGACTGCTGGACAATTCATTGTTAACCCTTTAAACTTGTGGGAATTGGTCTAGTTTGAAATGTTGAGGTGAGGGGGAGAAGGGGATGAGGGGGGAATAGGAGGGGGAGATTGGTCTAGTTTGAAATGTTGAGGTGAGGGGGAGGGGATGATGGGGGGGAGGAGGGAGAGAAGGGGATGAGAAGGAGGGGGAGATTGGTCTAGTTTGAAATGTTGAGGTGAGGGGGGAAGGGGATGATGGGGGGGAGGAGGGAGAGAAGGGGAGGAGGGGGGGAGGAAGGAGGGAGGGAGGGAGAGAAGGGGATGAGGGGGGGGGGTGAGACAGGGGGGGGATGTTTCTTACAGAAGAAATATGAAGGCATATGTGAGGCTCATTTCAGGAAACTAGGGGTATTTCACACGTCTCCACAGGAACATAAACATAATTATTTTTAATCTAAATTACTTTTTGGGCAGAAATGCCTTCTGGAACATGTGAACTTTCATGTGCCTTATTAAAAACAAATGTGTATTACATCCATAAATATGAATTGTTAAAGTATGAGCCTAGTTGGTTTAGTAACGGAAAAAGTCTGGAACCTTCCCCGCTAGCCATGATTGGCTGAGATCATGAGCAGGCTGGACATGCCAGGAGATGAGTTTGGATCGGTCCGCCATGTAGCCTGCTTCTGTCTATAACATGAGCGGGTCAGTATGTGTTGACAGTCCTTTCTAACTGCGCCGTTTTTTGAAAGATAACGTTAGCCATCAAGAACTATAAAAGTTTTCTCTACTTTTCACAACATTGACGCCCTGAGTTAAGCAGGAGCTACCGACAGATCAGTTGGAAAAAATGATTGGCTGCATCCTACACACGTCACGGTCAGTGTGAACCTGGAGTGACGA
The DNA here is from genome assembly GCF_023373465.1 of Oncorhynchus keta. NCBI lineage: Eukaryota > Metazoa > Chordata > Actinopteri > Salmoniformes > Salmonidae > Oncorhynchus > Oncorhynchus keta. The sequence continues at coordinate 86,542,465 of NC_068439.1, read as the reverse complement.
CACAACGCTGGCCAAACAAGATGTAGCTACAAACGAAACAGTAAAGTGCTCATCCATGTATACAGGTAAGAGACGAGCTACATTTTTAGACACAACTTTCACACTTTGACAGAAATGTGTTTTTATTGCAAGTTAATGTGTACTGTTAGTTAGCTAGCGAACATCACGTGTATGATCTGTGTAGAAATATTATTCAAATCAGAAATCCATTTGTATTGCAAGGTATAGCCTAATTGTCACAGCTTTCTTCTGTTGAAGGAGAGGCGGACCAAAACGCAGCGTGGTTATTGTGATCTTTAATGAAGATGATAAAATGAACAATATACAAAACAAGAAATGTGAAAAACCAAAACAGCCCTATCTGGTGTAACAAAGACAAAGACAGGAACAATCACCCACAAAACACAACACCAAACAGGCTACCTAAATATGGCTCCCAATCAGAGACAATGACTAACACCTGCCTCTGATTGAGAACCATATCAGGCCCAAACACAGAAACAGACAAACTAGACACACAACATAGAATGCCCACTCAGATCACACCCTGACCAAACAAAACATAGAAACAGACAAACTAGACATCCAACATAGAATGCCCACTCAGATCACACCCTGACCAAACAAAACATAGAAACAGACAAACTAGACACGCAACATAGAATGCCCACTCAGATCACACCCTGACCAAACAAAACATAGAAACAGACAAACTAGACATGCAACATAGAATGCCCACTCAGATCAAACCCTGACCAAACAAAACATAGAAACAGACAAACTAGACATGCAACATAGAATGCCCACTCAGATCACACCCTAACCAAACAAAACATAGAAACAGACAAACTAGACATCCAACATAGAATGCCCACTCAGATCACACCCTGACCAAACAAAACATAGAAACAGACAAACTAGACATCCAACATAGAATGCCCACTCAGATCAAACCCTGACCAAACAAAACATAGAAACAGACAAACTAGACATGCAACATAGAATGCCCACTCAGATCACACCCTAACCAAACAAAACATAGAAACAGACAAACTAGACATCCAACATAGAATGCCCACTCAGATCACACCCTGACCAAACAAAACATAGAAACAGACAAAGCAAACTATGGTCAGGGCGTGACACTAATGTTAGCTTGCTAACATTGAACCTAGTTTGTTAGCTTTACTTACCTGCAGATTCAAACTACAGCTATGACAATGTTTGTATTGGTAATAGTATGAGTTGGGGTTATCCCTGTTTATTGTTTAGCTAGCTAGCTACATGACTAAACAAAAGACTCCACTTTGGCTGCATTATTAAATGACCCATCTATTGTATTTCATGAACATGTCTAGACAGTAGTGACCCATCATATTAGCCAGGTGTGTCTGGGGGTGGTTACAGCCATCTATTGTATTTCATGAACATGTCTAGACAGTAGTGACCCATCATATTAGCCAGGTGTGTCTGGGGGTGGTTACAGCCATCTATTGTATTTCAAGAACATGTCTAGACAGTAGTGACCCATCATATTATCAGCCATCTATTGTATTTCAAGAACATGTCTAGACAGTAGTGACCCATCATATTAGCCAGGTGGTCTGGGGTGGTTACAGCCATCTATTGTATTTCATGAACATGTCTAGACAGTAGTGACCCATCATATTAGCCAGGTGTGTCTGGGGATCTATTGTATTTCATGAACATGTCTAGACAGTAGTGACCATCTATTGTATTTCAAGAACATGTCTAGACAGTAGTGACCCATCATATTAGCCAGGTGTGTCTGGGGGTGGTTACAGCCATCTATTGTATTTCATGAACATGTCTCAGACAGTAGTGACCCATCATATTAGCCAGGTGTGTCTGGGGGTGGTTACAGCCATCTATTGTATTTCAAGAACATGTCTAGACAGTAGTGACCCATCATATTAGCCAGGTGTGTCTGGGGTGGTTACAGCCATCTATTGTATTTCATGAACATGTCTAGACAGTAGTGACCCATCATATTAGCCAGGTGTGTCTGGGGGTGGTTACAGCCATCTATTGTATTTCATGAACATGTCTAGACAGTAGTGACCCATCATATTAGCCAGGTGTGTCTGGGGTGGTTACAGCCATCTATTGTATTTCATGAACATGTCTAGACAGTAGTGACCCATCATATTAGCCAGGTGTGTCTGGGGGTGGTTACAGCCATCTATTGTATTTCATGAACATGTCTAGACAGTAGTGACCCATCATATTAGCCAGGTGTGTCTGGGGGTGGTTACAGCCATCTATTGTATTTCAAGAACATGTCTAGACAGTAGTGACCCATCATATTAGCCAGGTGTGTCTGGGGGTGGTTATCTATTGCATGAACATGTCTAGACAGTAGTGACCCATCATTCCAGGTGTGTCTGGGGGTGGTTACAGCCATCTATTGTATTTCAAGAACATGTCTAGACAGTAGTGACCCATCCACTTAGCTAGATGTGTCTGAGGGGTGATTATAGCATGTCTTTCACATAACCCATCGATTTAGACAACTGTTTCTGGATAAGAGTCATCTAAAAATTATTAGC
>NC_068439.1:86457395-86534895 GCF_023373465.1 Oncorhynchus keta | reverse complement strand
CATTCTAGTGGTGTGTTCATACTAGTGGTGTGTTCATTCTAGTGGTGTGTTCCTTCTAGTGGTGTGTTCATTCTAGTGGTGTGTTCATACTAGTGGTGTGTTTATACTAGTGGTGTGTTCATTCTAGTGGTGTGTTCATTCTAGTGGTGTGTTTATTCTAGTGGTGTGTTCATTCTAGTGGTGTGTTCCTTCTAGTGGTGTGTTCATTCTAGTGGTGTGTTTATTCTAGTGGTGTGTTCATACTAGTGGTGTGTTCATAGTAGTGGTGTGTTCATACTAGTGGTGTGTTCATAGTAGTGTTTATAATAGTGGTGTGGTCATAGTAGTGTTTATACTAGTGGTGTGTTCATTCTAGTGGTGTGTTTATACTAGTGGTGTGTTTATACTAGTGGTGTGTTTATACTAGTGGTGTGTTTATACTAGTGGTGTGTTCATACTAGTGGTGTGTTTATACTAGTGGTGTGTTTATACTAGTGGTGTGTTCATTCTAGTGGTGTGTTCATACTAGTGGTGTGTTCATACTAGTGGTGTGTTTATACTAGTGGTGTGTTCATACTAGTGGTGTGTTCATTCTAGTGGTGTGTTCATACTAGTGGCGTGTTCATAGTAGTGGTGTGTTTATACTAGTTGTGTGTTCATACTAGTGGTGTGTTCATACTAGTGGTGTGTTCATACTAGTGGTGTGTTCATTCTAGTGGTGTGTTCTGTTCATACTAGTGGTGTGTGTGTGTGTGTGTGTGTGTGTGTGTGTGTGTGTGTGTGTGTGTGTGTGTGTGTGTGTGTGTGTGTGTGTGTGTGTGTGTGTGTGTGTGTGTGTGTGTGTGTGTGTGTGTGTGTGTGTGTGTGTGACTGCGTAGGCTCATCAGATTCCTTCTAATGTGAGCGGAGCAGCAAGTGGATAAAAGGTTTTAGACACACAGACATTTACCACCCTTTTCATCCCTCTATGTGATGTGTGTGTCGAAAGCCAAACATTAATCTGCAACGTGGAATAGAAAATTGTGATCACTCGTTCATTCTACCTCTGCTCATCCTTCCCCCTCTATTCATTTCTCTATTTTTCCACTCCCTCGCTTCAGATATTTCCTCATCCTCTTTCTCTCCATCTTAATCCTGTTTGCCTTGGTTAGTTCTTCCCGAAGAGAGAGGAGAGAAAGAGACACAGAGAGAAAGAGGAGAGAGACAGAGAGAGGGAGAGAGAGAAAGAGAGAGAGAGAGAGAGAAAGAGACAGAGAGGGAGAGAGAGAGAGAGAGAGAGAAAGAGACAGAGAGGGAGAGAGAGAGAGAGAGAGAGAGAAAGAGACAGAGAGAGAGAGAGAGAGAGAGAGAGAGAGAGAGAGAGAGAGAGAGAGAGAGGGAGAGAGAAAGAGACACAGAGAGAGAGAGAGACAGAGAGAGAGAGATTCAAGGGTTTTTCTTTATTTTTACTATTTTCTACATTGTAGATTAATAGTGAAGATATCAAAACTATCAAATAACACATATGGAATCATGTAGTAACCGAAAAAGGGTTAATCAAATCAGAATATATTTTTATATTTGAGATTCTTTAAAGTAGAAACTCTTTGCTTTGTTGACAGCTTTTTACACTCTTGGCATTCTCTCAACCAGCTTCATGAGGAATGCTTTTCCAACAGTCTTGAAGGAGTTCCTGCCACGACTACTACCGAAGGTAGCTCCCCTTCCTGTTCGGGTGGCGCTCGGCGTTCATCGTCACCGGCTTACTAGCTGCCTCTGATGCTTTTTTCCCCTTGTGTGTTGATTAGTTACACCTGTGTTTAGTTAGGTTAATTGGTTAATTGGTTGGGCTTTATTAGCCTGCTGGATGTGCGGGATTGTTTTCTGTGTACTATTGTGCATGACTGTAAGTCACGGTCGTCCGTGTGTGTGTGTGTGTGTGTGTGTGTGTGTGTGTGTGTGTGTGTGTGTGTGTGTGTGTGTGTGTGTGTGTGTGTGTGTGTGTGTGTGTGTGTGTGTGTGTGTGTGTGTGTGTGTGTGTGTGTGTGTGTGTGTGTGTGTGTGTGTGTGTGTGTGTGTGTGTGTGTCTGTGTGTGTCCGTGTTGTGTGTTTTTCTGGACTGTTTAGTTCCCCGTGTTTTGGGGCTACCCTGAACTCTGTGTTTCCTGCGCCTGACTTCTTCCTTCACTACACCCCGGGCATTACTGTTCCCACATATGATTAGCGCTTGTTGGCTGCGAGAGAGAGGGAGTGAGACAGACAGACAGACAGACAGACAGACAGACAGACAGACAGACAGACAGACAGACAGACAGACAGAGAGACAGAGAGACAGAGAGACAGAGAGACTGAGAGACTGAGAGACTGAGAGACTGAGAGAGAGAGAGAGAGAGAGAGAGAGAGAGAGAGAGAGAGAGAGATATTGAGAGGGAGGAATGAAAGGGGAGAAGTTTAACCTGACACAGCCTGATTACCACTGCGTTCTGCCTTTGATACGTGTGAGGGTGTGTGATGCTAGAAAGATAATATTTCCCCATTTGATCCAGTTAATCATCTAACTGGATGAGGAGGAATCTCTGTCTGAGAGGGGAGAGGCGAGGAGAGGCGAGAAGAAGAGAAGAGAAGAGAAGAGAAGAGGAGAGGAGAGGAGAGGCGAGGCGAGGCGAGGAGAGGAGAGGAGAGGAGAGGAGGCGAGGCGAGGCGAGGAGAGGAGAGGAGAGGCGAGGCGAGGCGAGGCGAGGCGAGGCGAGGCGAGGCGAGGCGAGGCGAGGAGAGGAGAGGAGAGGAGAGAGGAGAGGCGAGGCGAGGAGGTTACCGTTTCTCTAGTTTATCCACTTGATCATGGAGTGATGCAGGGAGTCTAGAGATGGAAACACACAAACAAAAATACTTTATAAATAAAGATGACAGGAACAACTGGAACCTCAATGTGATCAAGACAAAGAGATGATCGTGGACTATAGGAAAATGAGGACCGACCTCATTAACATCGACAGGGGCAGTAGTGGAGCGGGTTGAGAGATTCAAGTTCCTTGGTGTCCACATCACCAACAAACTTGAATGGTCCAAACATACCAAGACAGTCGTGAAGAGGGCAAGACAACGTCGTATCCCTCTCAGGAGACTGAAAAGATCTGGCCCCAGATCCTCAAAAAGTTCCACAGCTGCACCATCGAGAGCATCCTGACCGGTTGCATCACCACCTGGTATGACAACTGCTCGGCATCTGACCGTAAGGCGCTACAGAGGATAATGCCTTTCGGCCCAGTACACCACCAGGGCCAAGCTTCCTGCCATCCAGGACCTCTATACCAGGCGGTGTAAGAGGAAGTCATCAAAGTCATTTACTCTCTGTTGACATCTTGAAGAAGCGATTGGAAAAGGAATCTGATTCATATCCCTTTACATCCAGCAAAGGGAGGCTATGGAAAATGGAGTTTTCAAAATAGAAGCCACTTCCTGTTTGGATTTTCCTCAGGGTTTTTCTTGCAATATCAGTTCTGTTTTACTCACAGACAATATTTTGACAGTTTTGGAAACGTTAGAGTGTTTTCTATCCAATAGTAATCATAATATGCATATATTAGCATCTAGGACAGAGTAGGAGGCAGTTGACTCTGGGCACGCAATTCATCCAAAGTGAAAATGCCGCCCCCTATCCCTAAAAGGTTAAACCTGCTAAATGTTCACCCCGCCAACAAGAGGGGTGTTAACAGTTTGTGTCATGAACAGTGCTGAGATGGGAGAGCCTGCCAAATGGACAACAGTCTCTTGAGCACCATCTGCCCATAGAAATAGACTTGGGGTGCGAGAAGTTCCCCAATGCTGGAAGGGGGACCTGAGTAAAACAGTTTGGGAACCCCTGCTGTACAGCACTTCAACAATCTGGGCTTTATGGGAGAAAAGAAGCCACTCCTGAGAAAAAGGCACATGACAGCATGACTGGAGTTTGCAAAAAGGAAGGCAAAAGATTATGTTGGGACAAAAATGTATCTCCTTGGCCTGAATACAAAGCACCTACGTCTAGAGAATACCAGGCATAGCTCATAACTCGTCTGTGAAGAATGGTGGTGGCAGTGTCATGCTATGGGGATGTTTTTCAGCAGCAGGGACTGGGAGACTAATAAGGACAGAGGGAACAATGAATGGAGACAAATACAGACAAATCCTTGATGAGAACCTGCTTCAGAGTGCAACCTTGGACTGGGGATGAATATTTATGTTCCAACAGGACAATGACCCCAAACATACAGCCAAAGCAACACTTCAGAACAAAGAATTGTGAAAGTCCTTGAGTGGCCCAGCCAAAGCCCAGAATTGAAACCCATTGAAAAGTCTTTGGAAAGATTTGAAGAATGCTGTCCATCACTCCTCTTATCAGAGCATGAGAAAATTTAAAAGGAAGAATGAGAGAAAATTCCAAAATCCAGAAGACTCAAAGCTGATACAGACATACCCAAGATGACTCAAAGCTGATACAGACATCCCCAAAACGACTCAAAGCTGATACAGACATACCCAAGAAGACTCAAAGCTGACACAGACATACCCAAGAAGACTCAAAGCTGATACAGACATACCCAGTAGGACTCAAAGCTGTAATCGCCGCCAAAGGTGCTTCTACAAAGTATTGACTCAGGGGTGTGAATACTTATGTAAACAAGATATTTTTGTATTTCATTTTCAATAAATGTGTACAAAAAAAATGAAAACATTTTCAAATCAAAATCAAATCAAATGTTAGTGGTCAAATAAGCTTATTTAGTAGATGTTATCACTGGTGTAGTGAAATACTTATGTTTCTAGCTCCATACGTTTATTTAGTAGATGGTATACTAATGTTTCTAGCTCCAACAGTGCAGTAAAATACTTAATTCGGAAAGTATTCAGACCCCTTGACTTTTTCCAAATTTTGTTAAGTTACAGTCTTATTCTGAAATCTATTTTTTTTAAATGCCTCATCAATCTACACACCCCATAATGACAAAGCGAAAACAGGTTTGTAGACATTTTTGTACATTTATTAATTATAAAAAATGGAAATACCTTATTTATATAAGTATTCAGACCCTTAATTATGAGACTCGAAATTTGGCTCAGGTTTATCCGGTTTTCATTGATCTTCCCTGAGATGTTTCTACAACTTGATTGGAGTCCACCTGTGGTAAATTCAATTGATTGGACATGATTTGGGAAGGCACACGCTTGTCTATATAAGGTCCCACAGTTGACAACCCATGTCAGAGCAACAAGCCATGACGTCAAAGGAATTGTCCGTAGAGCTCTGAGACAGGATTGTGTAGAGGCACAGATCTGGGGGAAGGGTACCATATAATGTCTGCAGCATTGAAGGTCCCCAAGAACTCAGTGGCCTCCATCATTCTGCAGCATTGAAGGTCCCCAAGAACACAGTGGCCTCCATCATTCTGCAGCATTGAAGGTCCCCAAGAACACAGTGGCCTCCATCATTCTGCAGCATTGAAGGTCCCCAAGAATTCAGTGGCCTCCATCATTCTGCAGCATTGAAGGTCCCCAAGAACACAGTGGCCTCCATCATTCTGTAGCATTGAAGGTCGCCAAGAACACAGTGGCCTCTATTTTTCTTAAATGGAAGAAGTTTGGAACCACCAAGACTCTTCCTAGAGCTGGCCGCCCGGCCAAACTGAGCAATCGGGGGAGAAGGGCCTTGGTCAGGGAGGGGAGGGGACCAATAACCCGATGGTCGGTCACTTTGAGAGAGTTCCTCTGTAGATGATCAAATTAGGAAAGATTTGAGTCGTTTTTGGTAAGTAGTTAGTGGTTTTCGTGTACTGGTTTTCAGGCAGATGCCGTCAAGCATGTTTAGTTCCGGATGCAAGTGTTCATGTTTCTGAAAGACAATGAGCAACAGTTAAATGTGCATTTTAAAGTGAAGCATGGGGAGGCGCTCTATGTGGGTTTGCCAGCACAGAAAGTCTACTGTGTTGAGGAGGATTTGTGGCACAAGAGCTTTGCGTTACCCACATAAAGGCCGTAGACAAGGTGAGGGTAAAAGAGTCAGTGGGGGAAATCGAGGTCAACGTGCAGGGGGCCATGAGACACAGGCAGCAGAGGCTGATGGTGGTGTAGATGAGGCTGGGTCTAGTCAGGTTATAGATGGTGGTGTAGATGAGGCTGGGTCTAGTCAGGTTATAGATGGTGGTGTAGATGAGGCTGGGTCTAGTCAGGTTATAGATGGTGGTGTAGATGAGGCTGGGTCTAGTCAGGTTATAGATGGTGGTGGAGATGAGGCTGGGTCTAGTCAGGTTATAGATGGTGGTGTAGATGAGGCTGGGTCTCGTCAGGTTATAGATGGTGGTGTAGATGAGGCTGGGTCTAGTCAGGTTATAGATGGTGGTGTAGATGAGGCTGGGTCTAGTCAGGTTATAGATGGTGGTGTAGATGAGGCTGGGTCTAGTCAGGTTATAGATGGTGTAGATGAGGCTGGATCTAGTCAGGTTATAGATGGTGATGTAGATGAGGCTGGGTCTAGTCAGGTTATAGATGGTGATGTAGATGAGGCTGGGTCTAGTCAGGTTATAGATGGTGGTGTAGATGAGGCTGGGTCTAGTCAGGTTATAGATGGTGGTGTAGATGAGGCTGGGTCTAGTCAGGCTGTAGATGGTGGTGTAGATGAGGCTGGTTCTAGTCAGGTTATAGATGGTGGTGCAGATGAGGCTGGGTCTAGTCATGTTATAGATGGTGTAGATGAGGTTGGGTCTAGTCATGTTATAGATGAGGCTGGGTCTCGTCAGGTTATAGATGGTGTAGATGAGGCTGGGTTTAGTCAGGTTATAGATGGTGGTGTAGATGAGGCTGGGTCTAGTCAGGTTATAGATGGTGGTGTAGATGAGGCTGGGTCTAGTCAGGTTATAGATGGTGATGTAGATGAGTCTGGGTCTAGTCAGGTTATAGATCGTGTAGATGAGTCTGGGTCTAGTCAGGTTATAGATGGTGTAGATGAGGCTGGGTATAGTCAGGTTATTGATAGTGGTGTAGATGAGACTGGGTCCAGTCAGGTTATGGGTGGTGTAGATGAGGCTGGGTCTAGTCATGTTATAGATGGTGTAGATGAGGCTGGGTCTAGTCAGGTTATGGGTGGTGTAGATGAGGCTGGGTCTAGTCATGTTATAGATGGTGTAGATGAGGCTGGGTCTAGTCATGTTATAGATGGTGTAGATGAGACTGGGTCCAGTCAGGTTATGGGTGGTGTAGATGAGGCTGGGTCTAGTCATGTTATAGATGGTGTAGATGAGGCTGGGTCTAGTCAGGTTATAGATGGTGGTGTAGATGAGGCTGGGTCTAGTCAGGCTATAGATGGTGGTGTAGATGAGGCTGGGTCTAGTCAGGTTATAGATGGTGGTGTAGATGAGGCTGGGACTAGTCATACTATAGATGGTGGTGTAGATGAGGCTGGGTCTAGTCAGGTTATAGATGGTGGTGTAGATGAGGCTGGGTCTAGTCAGGTTATAGATGGTGGTGTAGATGAGGCTGGGTCTAGTCATGTTATAGATGGTGGTGTATATGAGGCTGGGTCTAGTCAGGTTATAGATGGTGGTGTAGATGAGGCTGGGTCTAGTCAGGTTATAGATGGTGGTGTAGATGAGGCTGGGTCTAGTCAGGTTATAGATGGTGGTGTAGATGAGGCTGGGTCTAGTCAGGTTATAGATGGTGATGTAGATGAGGCTGGGTCTAGTCAGGTTATAGATGGTGATGTAGATGAGGCTGGGTCTAGTCAGGTTATAGATGGTGGTGTAGATGAGGCTGGGTCTAGTCAGGTTATAGATGGTGGTGTAGATGAGGCTGGGTCTAGTCAGGCTGTAGATGGTGGTGTAGATGAGGCTGGTTCTAGTCAGGTTATAGATGGTGGTGCAGATGAGGCTGGGTCTAGTCATGTTATAGATGGTGTAGATGAGGTTGGGTCTAGTCATGTTATAGATGAGGCTGGGTCTCGTCAGGTTATAGATGGTGTAGATGAGGCTGGGTCTAGTCAGGTTATAGATGGTGGTGTAGATGAGGCTGGGTCTAGTCAGGTTATAGATGGTGGTGTAGATGAGGCTGGGTCTAGTCAGGTTATAGATGGTGATGTAGATGAGTCTGGGTCTAGTCAGGTTATAGATCGTGTAGATGAGTCTGGGTCTAGTCAGGTTATAGATGGTGTAGATGAGGCTGGGTATAGTCAGGTTATTGATAGTGGTGTAGATGAGACTGGGTCCAGTCAGGTTATGGGTGGTGTAGATGAGGCTGGGTCTAGTCATGTTATAGATGGTGTAGATGAGGCTGGGTCTAGTCAAGTTATAGATGGTGATGTAGATGAGGCTGGGTCTAGTCATGTTATAGATGGTGTAGATGAGTCTGGGTCTAGTCAGGTTATAGATGGTGGTGTAGATGAGGCTGGGTCTAGTCATGTTATAGATGGTGTAGATGAGGCTGGGTCTAGTCATGTTATAGATGGTGTAGATGAGGCTGGGTCTCGTCAGGTTATAGATGGTGTAGATGAGGTTGGGTCTAGTCATGTTATAGATGGTGTAGATGAGGCTGGATCTAGTCAGGTTAAAGATGGTGGTGTAGATGAGGCTGGGTCTAGTCAGGCTATAGATGGTGGTGTAGATGAGGCTGGGTCTAGTCAGGTTATAGATGGTGGTGTAGATGAGGCTGGGTCTAGTCAGGTTATAGATGGTGGTGTAGATGAGGCTGGGTCTAGTCAGGTTATAGATGGTGGTGTAGATGAGGCTGGGTCTAGTCATGTTATAGATGGTGGTGTAGATGAGGCTGGCTCTAGTCAGGTTATAGATGGTGGTGTAGATGAGGCTGGGACTAGTCATACTATAGATGGTGGTGTAGATGAGGCTGGGTCTAGTCAGGTTATAGATGGTGGTGTAGATGAGGCTGGGCCTAGTCAGGTTATAGATGGTGGTGTAGATGAGGCTGGGTCTAGTCAGGTTATAGATGGTGGTGTAGATGAGGCTGGGTCTAAATCAAATCAAATGTATTTATATAGCCCTTCGTACATCAGCTGATATCTCAAAGTGCTGTACAGAAACCCAGCCTAAAACCCCAAACAGCAAGAAATGCAGGTGTAGAAGCACGGTGGCTAGGAAAAACTCCCTAGAAAGGCCAAAACTTAGGAAGAAACCTAGACAGGAACCAGGCTATGTGGGGTGGCCAGTCCTCTTCTGGCTGTGCCGGGTGGAGATTATAACAGAACATGGCCAAGATGTTCAAATGTTCATAAATGACCAGCATGGTCGAATAATAATAAGGCCAAACAGTTGAAACTGGAGCAGCAGCACGGCCAGGTGGACTGGGGACAGCAAGGAGTCATCATGTCAGGTAGTCCTGGGGCACGGTCCTAGGGCTCAGGTCATCCGAGAGAGGGAAAGAAAGAGAGAAGGAGAGAATTAGAGAACGCACACTTAGATTCACACAGGACACCGAATAGGACAGGAGAAGTACTCCAGATATAACAAACTGAACCTAGCCCCCCGTATCAAAAGCAGCACTAAGGTCTATGAGCACGAGGACAGATGCAGAGCCTCGGTCTGATGCCATTAAAATGTAATTTACCACCTAGTCAGGTGGTCAGGCTATAGATTGTGGTGTGGATGAGGCTGGGTCTAGTCATGCTATGGATGGTGGTGTAGATGAGGCTGGGTCTAGTTATACTATAGATGGTGGTGTAGATGAGGCTGGGTCTAGTCAGGTTATAGATGGTGGTGTAGATGAGGCTGGGTCTAGTTATACTATAGATGGTGGTGTAGATGAGGCTGGGTCTAGTCAGGTTATAGATGGTGGTGTAGATGAGGCTGGGTCTTGTCAGGTTATAGATGGTGGTGTAGATGAGGCTGGGTCTAGTCAGGTTATAGATGGTGGTGTAGATGAGGCTGGGTCTAGTCAGGTTATAGATGGTGGTGTAGATGAGGCTGGGTCTAGTCAGGTTATAGATGGTGGTGTAGATGAGGCTGGGCCTAGTCAGGTTATAGATGGTGGTGTAGATGAGGCTGGGTCTAGTCAGGTTATAGATGGTGGTGTAGATGAGGCTGGGTCTAGTCAGGTTATAGATGGTGGTGCAGATGAGGCTGGGTCTAGTCATGTTATAGATGGTGTAGATGAGGTTGGGTCTAGTCATGTTATAGATGAGGCTGGGTCTCGTCAGGTTATAGATGGTGGTGTAGATGAGGCTGGGTCTAGTCAGGTTATAGATGGTGGTGTAGATGAGACTGGGTCTAGTCAGGTTATAGATGGTGGTGTAGATGAGGCTGGGTCTAGTCAGGTTATAGATGGTGGTGTAGATGAGGCTGGGTCTAGTCAGGCTATAGATGGTGGTGCAGATGAGGCTTTGTCGAGTCATGTTATAGATGGTGTAGATGAGGCTGGGCCTAGTCAGGCTATAGATTGTGGTGTAGATGAGGCTGGGTCTAGTCAGGTTATAGATGGTGATGTAGATGAGTCTGGGTCTTGTCAGGTTATAGATGGTGGTGTAGATGAGACTGGGTCTAGTCAGGCTGTAGATGGTGGTGTAGATGAGGCTGGTTCTAGTCAGGTTATAGATGGTGGTGTAGATGAGGCTGGGTCTTGTCAGGTTATGGATGGTGATGTAGATGAGGCTGGGTCTAGTCAGGTTATGCTAGTGGATGAGGAGAGTATAGTGGGGAAGGGGAAGCGACTAGGGGGGTGGAGGAGGGTGTCAAGCGGAAGAGGAAAAAGGGGTAGAAGAAAGGATGTAGGAGAGGAGAGGCTGGGAGGGAGAGGTTGGGGGGAGGGGCTGGGGGAAGGGGCTGGGTGGGGAGAGGCTGGGAGGGGAGGGGCTGGGAGGGGAGGGCTGGGAGGGGAGAGGCTGGGAGGGGAGGGGCTGGGAGGGGAGAGGCTGTGAGGAGAGAGGCTGGGAGGGGAGAGGCTGGGGGGGTCAAAGACACTAAGGAACCTTTGCCGGGTGCTGGTGAGGGGGAGGCCGGGTGCTGGTGAGGGTGAGGCCCCCGACTAGAGAGAGAGGGCAGGTGGTCAGGACGATGAGGAGGCTTTCTTTTCAGACTCCTCCTCAATGAGAAGCCAGTCAGGCAGATGGGGTCAAAGTACAACCCCTGTCTTACTTTGCTGCTCTTTTGCTCACCAGTATCACTACTTACACACCAGTATCACTACTTACACACCAGTATCACTACTTACACACCAGTATCACTACTTACACACCAGTATCACTACTTACACACCAGTATCACTACTTACACACCTTCATCTGCTCATCTGTCACTCCAGTGTTAATCTGCTAAATTGTAATTACTTCGCACCTATGGCCTATTTATTGCCTTACCTCCTCACGCCATTTGCACACACTGTATGTAGACTCTCTTTTTTTCTATTGTGCTATTGACTGTATGTTTATTCCGTATGTAACTCTGTGTTGTTGTTTCTGTCGCACTGCTTTGCTTTATCTTGGCCAGGTTGCAGGTTACTTTCCTACCTGGTTAAATAAAGGTGAAATACAAACAAATAAATAAAAGTGGGAGGGAAGGTCAGTTTGGGTGAGACGGGGCATTAGTCAAGGATGCCCTCTATCGGAGCATTACATTTACATTTACATTTAAGTCATTTAGCAGACGCTCTTATCCAGAGCGACTTACAAATTGGTGCATTCACCTTATGACATCCAGTGGAACAGCCACTTTACAATAGTGCATCTAAATTTTTTAAGGGGGGGGGGGTGAGAAGGATTACTTTATCCTATCCTAGGTATTCCTTAAAGAGTTGGGGTTTCAGGTGTCTCCGGAAGGTGGTGATTGACTCCGCTGTCCTGGCGTCGTGAGGAGTTTGTTCCACCATTGGGGGCCAGAGCAGCGAACAGTTTTGACTGGGCTGAGCGGGAACTGTACTTCCTCAGTGGTAGGGAGGCGAGCAGGCCAGAGGTGGATGAACGCAGTGCCCTTGTTTGGGTGTAGGGCCTGATCAGAGCCTGGAGGTACTGAGGTGCCGTTCCCCTCACAGCTCCGTAGGCAAGCACCATGGTCTTGTAGCGGATGCGAGCTTCAACTGGAAGCCAGTGGAGAGAGCGGAGGAGCGGGGTGACGTGAGAAAACTTGGGAAGGTTGAACACCAGACGGGCTGCGGCGTTCTGGATGAGTTGTAGGGGTTTAATGGCACAGGCAGGGAGCCCAGCCAACAGCGAGTTGCAGTAATCCAGACGGGAGATGACAAGTGCCTGGATTAGGACCTGCGCCGCTTCCTGTGTGAGGCAGGGTCGTACTCTGCGGATGTTGTAGAGCATGAACCTACAGGAACGGGCCACCGCCTTGATGTTAGTTGAGAACGACAGGGTGTTGTCCAGGATCACGCCAAGGTTCTTAGCGCTCTGGGAGGAGGACACAATGGAGTTGTCAACCGTGATGGCGAGATCATGGAACGGGCAGTCCTTCCCGGGAGGAAGAGCAGCTCCGTCTTGCCGAGGTTCAGCTTGAGGTGGTGATCCGTCATCCACACTGATATGTCTGCCAGACATGCAGAGATGCGATTCGCCACCTGGTCATCAGAAGGGGGAAAGGAGAAGATTAATTGTGTGTCGTCTGCATAGCAATGATAGGAGAGACCATGTGAGGTTATGACAGAGCCAAGTGACTTGGTGTATAGCGAGAATAGGAGAGGGCCTAGAACAGAGCCCTGGGGACACCAGTGGTGAGAGCGTGGTGAGGAGACAGATTCTCGCCACGCCACCTGGTAGGAGCGACCTGTCAGGTAGGACGCAATCCAAGCGTGGGCCGCGCCGGAGATGCCCAACTCGGAGAGGGTGGAGAGGAGGATCTGATGGTTCACAGTATCGAAGGCAGCCGATAGGTCTAGAAGGATGAGAGCAGAGGAGAGAGTTAGCTTTAGCGGTGCGGAGCGCCTCCGTGATACAGAGAAGAGCAGTCTCAGTTGAATGACTAGTCTTGAAACCTGACTGATTTGGATCAAGAAGGTCATTCTGAGAGAGATAGCGGGAGAGCTGGCCAAGGACGGCACGTTCAAGAGTTTTGGAGAGAAAAGAAAGAAGGGATACTGGTCTGTAGTTGTTGACATCGGAGGGATCGAGTGTAGGTTTTTTCAGAAGGGGTGCAACTCTCGCTCTCTTGAAGACGGAAGGGACGTAGCCAGCGGTCAGGGATGAGTTGATGAGCGAGGTGAGGTAAGGGAGAAGGTCTCCGGAAATGGTCTGGAGAAGAGAGGAGGGGATAGGGTCAAGCGGGCAGGTTGTTGGGCGGCCGGCCGTCACAAGACGCGAGATTTCATCTGGAGAGAGAGGGGAGAAAGAGGTCAGAGCACAGGATAGGGCAGTGTGAGCAGTTATATACACTAGCCATTGAGGCTTTTTTGGGGGCCTGCTACGCAGGAGACTGTAGGGAGTGTGCTGGACAGGCATGGGTGTGTTGACAGGCATAGTAGTGTCAGCGTATGCAGATGACTTTTCTGTGATGGGATGGTCAGGAACTAGAGACTAGTCTGAAGGTGTACGAGGGAGCTTCATCAACTAAGGTAAACTAGGGCAAGAGCAAAGCTCTGTTATGTGGGGCATGGGTGAATAGGGCCCTTCTGATTCCAGGGATTGTCTTTATTTGACTAGGCAATCAGTTACTAACATATTCTTATTTACAATGATGGCCTAGGAACAGTGGGTTAACTGCCTTGTTCAGGGGCAGAATGGACAAGCTACAATGCAAGCTGGTGGATATTTTTTCTGGTCGAGCCATCACTGGCTTAGTGCGGCAGTGTTGTACATGTCCCTCCACGAAGGAGGACAGGGCCTGGTGGAACTAGAGAGCAGGGTGTCTGCTTTCTGACTGAAGGTGGCGCAGAGACTGTACCATACTGATGTCGGCTGGAGGGAGACACTCTGTGGGTGTGGGTTGAGCCTATCTTCCACAACCCAGTAATCCCTTTGATATCGGTTCAGTCTGCCACCCTGCGGAGGCGACTGATGGCAGCGGGTTTACTAAGGCTGGGTGACCTGCGACTGCTGGGGGAGGAGGGGTGGAAAACCCCAGAAGTCCTTGCACAACAAAATGAGAATAAAGTTTCTTAGGCTGCTGGAGAGATTCCTGGAGGAGGTCCAGGAGGCACTGTCTGAGCCGGTAAGGGGGTGTTTGAGAGGCCAACGGGGGAGGGGCCACCAAACCTCTACATTAAGGTAAGGAACATTAGGAGCATAACAGGGGTGAAGGCACATTAGTCGCAGGGGGTATGTGGGGAGGAGAGTATGGTCGCTTTTAGATGGAGAGGGCTCTCCCAGTACCAATGAGGTCAGGAGACCTCCAGTGGAGGGTTCTACATGGAGCCCTGGCCACAAACAGTTGGTTGGTACGGGTTGAACTGGCTGGGAGTCGGGCAGGGGTGGCCTTTCTGTTTTATGTGAGAAACTGTGATGTATGTGTTTTCTGTGTGCGCCAGGTTAATGCCATTAGTGTCTCTGTTGGAATGTCTGTGTGACAGGTTGGGGGTGGTTTTTACTGTTGGGATGTTTATAATGGGGTACAGGTATTCAAATAAGGGGAAGGCAAAATGTGTTTTGTTGAATTTTCTGTTTGCTCAGGCAAAGTTGTCTATTTGTCTAACAAGGAGGAACAGGGTCAAAGGTGGGGGGGGGATAACAGACCCTTTACTATTGTTTAATGGGATGGTCTCTGCGTGCCTTAGGGTGGGGGGGATAACAGACCCTTTACTATTGTTTAATGGGATGGTCTCTGAGTGCCTTAGGGTGGGGGGGATAACAGACCCTTTACTATTGTTTAATGGGATGGTCTCTGCAGTGCCTTAGGGTGGGGGATAACAGACCCTTTACTATTGGGGATGGTCTCTGAGTGGCTTAGGGTGGGGAGATAACAGACCCTTTACTATTGTTTAATGGGATGGTCTCTGAGTGCCTTAGGTGGGGGGGATAACAGACCCTTTACTATTGTTTAATGGGATGGTCTCTGTGCCTTAGGTGTGCCCCACTAGGGTGAGGTAACAGACCCTTTACTATTGTTTAATGGGATGACCTCTGAGTGCCTTAGTGGCAGACTTTACTATGTTTAATGGGATGGTCTCTGGTGCCTTAGGGTGGGGGATAACAGACCCTTTACTATTGTTTAATGGGATGGTCTCTGCGTGCCTTAGGGTGGGGTAACAGACCCTTTACTATTGTTTAATGGGATGGTCTCTGCAGGTTAACAGACCCTTTACTGGGATGGTCTCTGGGATAACAGACCCTTTACTATTGTTTAATGGGATGGTCTCTGGGGGATGGGAGGCCTTAGGGATAACAGACCCTTTACTATTGTTTAATGGGATGGTCTCTGTTTAGGGTTAACAGACCCTGTTGGGATGTTTTTCTGTTTAATGTGGTCTTAACAACCCTTTACTATTGTTTAATGGGATGGTCTCTGAGTGCCTTAGGGTGGGGGATAACATTATTGTGTGGTTCTGTTGGATAACAGACCCTTTACTATTGTTTAATGGGATGGTCTCTGACCTTAGGGGTGAGGGGATAACAGACCCTTTACTATTGTCTCTGCATGCCTTAGGTGGGGGGATAACAGACCCTTTACTATTGTTTAATGGGATGGTCTCTGGGATTGTTTAAATGGGATGGGGTAACAGACCCTTTACTATTGTTTAATGGGATAAGGGGGGGCAACAGACCCTTTACTATTGTTTAATGGGATGGTCTCTGTGTTTTGGGACAGACCCTTTTATGTTTAATGGGATGGTCTCTGAGTGCCTTAGGGTGGGGGGATAACAGACCCTTTACTATTGTTTAATGGGATCTCTGAGTGCCTTAGGGTGGGGGATTTACTATTGTTTAATGGGATGGTCAACAGACCTATTGTTTAATGGGATGGTCTCTTTACTATTGTTTAATGGGATGGTCTCTGAGTGCCTTAGGGTGGGGAGATAACAGACCCTTTACTATTGTTTAATGGGATGGTCTCTGAGTGCCTTAGGGTGGGGGGGATAACAGACCCTTTACTATTGTTTAATGGGATGGTCTCTGAGTGCCTTAGGGGGGGGGGATAACAGACCCTTTACTATTGTTTAATGGGATGGTCAGTGGGATGGTCTCTGAGTGGCTTAGGGTGGGGAGATAACAGACCCTTTACTATTGTTTAATGGGATGGTCTCTGAGTGCCTTAGGGTGGAATTTGAGTTGTACAAATTATTAAAAGTGTGGAGATGTTTCAGGAGATGTGGTGTGTTGGGGGGGCTGATGGGTTGGATATACGGTTGGAGAAGTGGTCTATATATATATATCTATATACGGTGGAGAGGTTTGGGTTATTGTGACGTGTGGGGTTGTTTTGCATCATGGTGTAGAGGAAAGGTGAGTATGGTACATGTCTGCTGTTTTAGCGTTTTGTTTTAAGTGGGGGGTGGGGGGGTGAGGTTTTAATTAAATGAATGTGTCATTGTCAAAAGTGGCTCTCTCTCTGAGGACTTTGAAGAAGAAGAATGGTAAAATGTTGCACAATCCATGTGTGGAAAGCTTTTAGAGACTTAGAAAGAAAGGGTTAAATATCCAAGTGATGCCTTTTTGATCAGCGACCACTATCTGATTATCATCCAGAATGGCCTCCTTTAGCTCTGCTCTGACAAGGTTGGTACATTTACCCAGAGTTCCTTCACTTGTCCTGGAAACAACCTGTCTGACAGCATTTATGCAAGAGTCAGTTTCCATTGAATAATATGTGCCCACATCAATATATATACAGCTATTATTTTCAGGCTTGTAAAGATGACTCCATTACTACAGACGCTTTATTTCAAATGGGCCAAAGTTGTCGACGCCCACATTGGAGAAAAGATTAATTTGAAATCAGTCTTTCCTGGGGCAGGTCTGCCATGTGCTGCTCACCTCTGCTGCCCCTCAGCTTTCTGCTGATAACTCATTTGGAGATGACCTTTCTGATCGCTGCACCAGGATTCCTGTCTGAGGTGAGAGAGTGTGTGATTTCCTTCACTATGTCCAACATCCTCATGAACATGTCTGATGAGCTGTGTTACATGATGGCTCTTGGGCAGGATAGCTGGGTGTTTAGTTCTGGTGTAGCCACCTACCCTCATGTTACGCACGCCTCTATGAAGAGGGAACGCAACACCCTGCTACAACTAAACTCTCCGTGAAGTGATAAAGGTATGGACTGTAGGTGTGAGTAAGGATGACAACAGACAGAATGTGGTACCGTTTACAAGGACTTTATTCCTTTACACGGTAATATGGGGAAAAGGGGCTGGACGGAACCAAAGCAAAGAAAGTAAATCTCAAAGCCCCCCTCTCCTATCTTACATGCCTACCCACTACTTACCTAATTTAGCACCACCTGGTGCCCTAACCAAAATACAGGGGGTGGTCCGCCCAGGTCTTACCTAGTGTGCCTAGACAGCGAATATGCTACGGGTATATGTATGCCCGCGGGCCTCTTGCCTAAGCACTCCCTAGGTGCCTTCCCCTTCCCCCCTGGGAGCAAATGAAACAGAATATTAAACAATTTCACAAACAAACAAAGGACATCAAATAAGCTCTGAGCAACAAAATCACAAAACAAACCAACTCTCAGCAATGAACTCCCAGCAAAATCTCTAGCAAAATCTCTGCAATGACCTCCCAGCAATGACCTCCCAGCAATGACCTCCCAGCAAAACTCTTTCTCCTGAACAGAACACTGGCTTTTATATAGCTTCAGATTGAATGGGTAATTGGAGACAGCTGTCTTGACGAGGGGGCGGGGTCAGCTCTCCAATTAGCCCTGGAGTCGACCAATCAGCTGCTTGAGGGATTTCAGGAAGCCATTTCCTGAAATAAACACATGCAAACATACAAACTACAACACATAAACTGGGGAACGTAACACCTCATCAAAACATCTTGGTTTGTGAAGATGGCTTTTCCTTTTTTACCATTGGGCCTTTCTACCATTTCATCTGAAAACATTATTTTCTGACAAAAACGAACAATTTGCACTTCTGCATCCATCAGCTCGTCCTCAGCTCGTGTTCTTTTGTAGCCCTTCAACTGTTTCTCCATCTGAGTCTTGTTTTCCTCATCATTTTGTCCAGACCTTTAGGATCCATGTAAGCGCTCTTCTGAGGCGATGCCTCTCCGAGTAGTTTGGCTGACAGCATCGACATTCTGTTCCACAGATACCACGTTCACCACCACGTCTCTCTTCATCTCAGGATCATAAACAACTAGAGTTTGATCTGGCATGTGTGGCCATTCTGACTCTGGCTGCGTTAGGGAATCTCTGGTCCTGAAATCCATGTCTAATTTTTCAGACTTTTGCTGAGACACCTCTGGAGGCATAGTCAGCAGTGTTCATCAAAGTCATCACATATCTCCACTGAGAAACAGCTGAAGCTTCCTAATGGCACTAACTCTTTTAGTAACAAAGTTGTGAAATCTTACAGGTTCATATCTGATATTTTAACACAGCAGTCAAAAATAATGATGGTTTGAGTGGTTTTGAGCTCCAACTCTGATCTCGTCATCTTGTCCACACGTAATTGTAGCCGCTGTGAGTTCCATACGTGGCAGCTGGTTTTAATGATGTGATCTTGGCCTTACCCATGATGAAAGCCCAGTGAACTTGACTCTCTCTGTCTTTCAACAGCAGGTAAGTGACTGTACCATAACCATTCTCACTGGCATCAGTAAAGTGATGGATATACCATAGAAATAATGCCCCTTCTGGTAAGTAGTCTGTCCTGAATAGATATTCTAAACTTTGGTAAATCCGATCCCATGCACCATTGCACTCTAAGGGCTCTTTCTACTGGTAGCATGTCCTGATCCAAGTCAATGTCCCTCATCTCCTGTTTCTCTCTCTTCAAAAATGCAATAACAAATGGCTGCCGATCTATTTGTTCAGTCTGTGTCCAGGATGTCGTGAACTTGATCATCACAGAACTGAGGATTATTGTCGAGTTTCCTTTTAGGTTGGGGGCACGATGTACTGCCACACAGAGGTTGTTAGGACATTCACCATTATAATTCCTCAGTGGTAGGTGTACAGTACCAGTCATAAGTTTGGACAAACCTCCTTCCAAGGGTTTTTCTTTATTTTTACTATTCTTATACATTGTCAAATAATAGTGAAGATTTCAAAACTATAAAATTGACACAAAAATATATTTTTATATTTAGAGTCTTCAAAGAAGCCACCCTTTGCCATGATCACAGCTTTGCAAACTCTTGGCGTTCTCTCAACCAGCTTCACCTGGAATGCTTTTCAAACAGATGAGTTCCCACATATGCTGAGCATATGCTGTTGGCTGCTTTTCCTCCACTCACCTCATCCCAAACCATCTCAAATGGGTTAATTAGGGTGATTGCGGAGGCCAGGTAATCTGATGCAGATCTAAGTGTGCCTTGAATTCTAAATAAATCAAAGACAATGTCACAAGCAAACCACCATCACACCTCCTCCTCCACGTTTCACGGTGGGAACCACACATGCGGAGATCATCCGTTCACCTACACAAAGACACACACATGTCAAATTTGGACTCATCAGACCAAAGGATAGGTTTCTGCCGGTCTAATGTCCATTGTTTGTGTTTATTGGCACGAGCAAAGTCTGTTCTTCTTATTGGTGTCCTTTCGTAGTGGTTTCTTTGCAGCAATTCAACCAGCATTTCAGTGATATCACGCTGGTGTAGCAGAATGTTGACTATACTGCCCATGCTGTCAGCTGCAGCCTGATCTGGGTCCAAATGGAGCCTGATAGAAGATGTGATTGTCCTGAGTGCCTGCTATGTTGTGATGAGACATTTGAGATACTGTCCCTTTAATGGACCTCCTCATCCTTTTTATTATCTTCTGAGCTTTGGTGTGGTTCTTCCATACAGTATGTGTGTCCACTATGGTTGCTTGTTGCTGCGTTTGGGCCGTACCATTCAAACTGATCCATTACTGCTGCGTTTGGGCCATACCATTAAAACTGATCCATTACTGCTGCGTTTGGGCCGTACCATTCAAACTGATCCATTACTGCTGCGTTTGGCCCGTACCATTCAAACTGATCCATTACTGCTGCGTTTGGCCCGTACCATTCAAACTGATCCATTACTGCTGCGTTTGGCCCGTACCATTCAAACTGATCCATTACTGCTGCGTTTGGGCCGTACCATTCAAACTGATCCAGTATCACTGCGTTTGGGCGTACCATTCAAACTGATCCATTACTGCTGCGTTTGGCCCGTACCATTCAAACTGATCCATTACTGCTGCGTTTGGGCCGTACCATTCAAACTGATCCATTACTGCTGCGTTTGGCCCGTACCATTCAAACTGATCCAGTATCACTGCATTTGGCCCGTACCATTCAAACTGATCCATTACTGCTGCGTTTGGCCCGTACCATTCAAACTGATCCAGTATCACTGCGTTTGGGCCGTACCATTCAAACTGATCCATTGTTGCTGCGTTTGGGCCGTACCATTCAAACTGATCCATTACTGCTGCGTTTGGGCCCATTCAAACTGATCCAATACTGCTGCGTTTGGGCCGTACCATTCAAACTGATCCAGTATTGCTGCGTTTGGGCCGTACCATTCATACTGATCCATTACTGCTGCGTTTGGGCCGTACCATTCAAACTGATCCATTACTACTGCGTTTTGGCCGTACCATTCAAACTGATCCAGTATTGCTGCGTTTGGGCGTACCATTCAAACTGATCCATTACTGCTGCGTTTGGGCCGTACCATTCAAACTGATCCATTACTGCTGCGTTTGGCCCGTACCATTCAAACTGATCCATTACTGCTGCGTTTGGGCCGTACCATTCAAACTGATCCATTACTGCTGCGTTTGGGCCGTACCATTCAAACTGATCCATTACTGCTGCGTTTGGGCACCATTCAAACTGATCCATTACTGCTGCGTTTGGGCCCATTCAAACTGATCCATTACTGCTGCGTTTGGCCCGTACCATTCAAACTGATCCATTACTGCCAACGTTTGGCCCGTACCATTCAAACTGATCCATTACTGCTGTTTGGGCCGTACCATTCAAACTGATCCATTACTGCTGCGTTTGGGCCGTACCATTCAAACTGATCCATTACTGCTGCGTTTGGCCCGTACCATTCAAACTAATCCATTACTGCTGCGTTTGGCCCGTACCATTCAAACTGATCCATTACTGCTGCGTTTGGGCCGTACCATTCAAACTGATCCATTACTGCTGCGTTTGGCCCGTACCATTCAAACTGATCCATTACTGCTGCGTTTGGCCCGTACCATTCAAACTGATCCATTACTGCTGCGTTTGGGCCGTACCATTCAAACTGATCCATTACTGCTGCGTTTGGCCACCATTCAAACTGATCCATTACTGCTGCGTTTGGGCCGTACCATTCAAACTGATCCAGTATTGCTGCGTTTGGGCCGTACCATTCAAACTGATCCATTACTGCTGCGTTTGGGCGTACCATTCAAACTGATCCATTACTGCTGCGTTTGGGCGTACCATTCAAGCGGATCCTTTTCTGCTGCGTTTGGGCCGTACCATTCAAACTGATCCATTACTGCTGCGTTTGGGCGTACCATTCAAACTGATCCATTACTGCTGCGTTTGGGCGTACCATTCAAACTGATCCATTACTGCTGCGTTTGGGCCGTACCATTCAAACTGATCCATTACTGCTGCGTTTGGGCCGTACCATTCAAACTGATCCATTACTGCTGCGTTTGGGCGTACCATTCAAACGGATCCTTTTCTGCCTCCTCGACAAACAAGGCCTTTATGGACTTGGTGAGATCTCAACTCCTCAACCAGCTTTGACAAATCAGTGTACATCTTTGATCAGCCATTCAATGTTTCCATCAGCCACATTAAGCTGTGTGACCATCAGCCACAACAAGCTGTGTGACCATCAGCCACATTAAGCTGGGTGACCATCAGCCACAATAAACTGGGTGACCATCAGCCACAAGCTAGGTGACCATCAGCCACATTAAGCTGGGTGACCATCAGCCACATTAAGCTGGGTGACCATCAGCAACAATAAGCTGGGTGACCATCAGCCACATTAAGCTGGGTGACCATCAGCCACATTAAGCTGGGTGACCATCAGCCACATTAAGCTGGGTGACCATCAGCCACAATAAACTGGGTGACCATCAGCCACATTAAGCTGGGTGACCATCAGCCACATTAAGCTGGGTGACCATCAGCCACATTAAGCTGGTGACCATCACCCACAATAAACTGGGTGACCATCAGCCACAATAAGCTGGGTGACCATCACCCACAATAAACTGGGTGACCATCACCCACAATAAGCTGGGTGACCATCAGCCACAATAAGATGGGTGACCATCACCCACAATAAGCTGGGTGACCATCAGCCACAATAAACTGGGTGACCATCAGCCACAGTAAACTGGGTGACCATCACCCACAATAAGCTGGGTGACCATCAGCCACAATAAGATGGTGACCATCACCCACAATAAGCTGGTGACCATCAGCCACAATAAACTGGGTGACCATCAGCCACAATAAACTGGGTGACCATCAGCCACAGTAAACTGGGTGACCATCAGCCACAGTAAACTGGGTGACCATCAGCCACAGTAAACTGGGTGGACCATCAGCCACAGTAAACTGGGTGACCATCAGCCACAGTAAACTGGGTGACCATCAGCCACAATAAACTGGGTGACCATCAGCCACAGTAAACTGGGTGGACCATCACCCACAATAAGCTGGGTGATGTCATCTCTCTTTTTTTGTAAGTGCATCCAATTTAGCATTTCCAGATCCTTTTCATTTTTGCAGAGTTTCCATTGTAAAGGCACTTAACACTGAACATCAAATCCCGTTCAGTTCCATTGACTTTGTAACCGTCAGCACAGTACGAACACATTTTAGCACAACACAGCATACGACATCATCACATCAGAAAAGGGTCCACTTTTTTCTCCTCTCCACAGCAAGCCCTCAACTCAGGAGACACAAATCAAGCTTCACACGCGCTTCCAAAGAAATGAGAGAACAGGAAATACAAAGCTCAGATCGTGTAAAAGCAATTATGCATTTATTTTCCAAACAAAGGAAATGAATCGGCTATATTCTATCGATGAGCAAAGTCAATGCAATCACATTCAAACTGTAAACAAAAGATAGTAGCGGTATTAAAGGTAAATGAACCGTAGGTACCGCCATACCTGAGGACTAGTTGACCCATACCTGAGGACTAGTTGACCCATACCTGAGGACTCGATGACCCATACCTGAGGACAAGATGACCCATACCTGAGGACTAGTTGACCCATACCTGAGGACTAGTTGACCCATACCTGAGGACTAGATGACCCATACCTGAGGACTAGTTGACCCATACCTGAGGACTCGATGACCCATACCTGAGGACAAGATGACCCATACCTGAGGACTAGTTGACCCATACCTGAGGACTAGTTGACCCATACCTGAGGACTAGATGACCCATACCTGAGGACTAGTTGAACCATACCTGAGGACTAGTTGACCCATACCTGAGGACTAGATGACCCATACCTGAGGACTAGTTGACCCATACCTGAGGACTCGATGACCCATACCTGAGGACAAGATGACCCATACCTGAGGACTAGTTGACCCATACCTGAGGACTAGTTGACCCATACCTGAGGACTAGATGGCCCATACCTGAGGACTAGTTGACCCATACCTGAGGACTCGATGACCCATACCTGAGGACAAGATGACCCATACCTGAGGACTAGTTGACCCATACCTGAGGACTAGTTGACCCATACCTGAGGACTAGATGACCCATACCTGAGGACTAGTTGAACCATACCTGAGGACTAGTTGACCCATACCTGAGGACTAGTTGACCCATACCTGAGGACTAGTTGACCCATACCTGAGGACTAGATGACCCATACTGCCAAAAACCTAACTTGGTAAAGGAAGGGTTACCAATGTGTGTGCGCAGAAAAGGCTCCATAATGCTTTTAAATACCCATGATAACCATATTATAAAAGCATGAAAGCATCATAATTCATAATGAAATATTAGAAAAGCATAAAAACATCCATAACCCATAATTCATAATGAAATATTTAAACTTTTATTCCATAACAATGTGTTCCGGTGTGGGTGGTGTACCATTGTGGGTGGTGTATCGGTGTGGGTGGTGTACGGTGTGGGTGGTGTACCGGTGTGGGTGGTGTAACGGTGTGGGTGGTGTACGGTGTGGGTGGTGTACGGTGTGGGTGGTGTATCGGTGTGGGTGGTGTACCCGGTGTGGGTGGTGTGCCGTTGTGGGTGGTGTATCGGTGTGGGTGGTGTATCGGTGTGGGTGGTGTATCGGTGTGGGTGGTGTATCGGTGTGGGTGGTGTACGGTGTGGGTGGTGTACGGTGTGGGTGGTGTATCGGTGTGGGTGGTGTATCGGTGTGGGTGGTGTACGGTGTGGGTGGTGTACCGGTGTGGGTGGTGTATCGGTGTGGGTGGTGTATCGGTGTGGGTGGTGTATCGGTGTGGGTGGTGTAACGGTGTGGGTGGTGTACCGGTGTGGGTGGTGTAGCGGTGTGGGTGGTGTAACGGTGTGGGTGGTGTAGCGGTGTGGGTGGTGTATCGGTGTGGGTGGCGTACCGGTGTGGGTGGCGTACCGGTGTGGGTGGCGTAGCGGTGTGGGTGGCGTACCGGTGTGGGTGGCGTACCGGTGTGGGTGGCGTACCGGTGTGGGTGGCGTAACGGTGTGGGTGGTGTAACGGTGTGGGTGGTGTACCGGTGTGGGTGGTGTAACGGTGTGGGTGGTGTACCGGTGTGGGTGGTGTAACGGTGTGGGTGGTGTAGCGGTGTGGGTGGTGTACCGGTGTGAGTGGTGTAGCGGTGTGGGTGGTGTACCGGTGTGGGTGGTGTACCGGTGTGGGTGGTGTACCGGTGTGGGTGGTGTACCGGTGTGGGTGGTGTACCGGTGTGGGTGGTGTACCGGTGTGGGTGGTGTACCGGTGTGGGTGGTGTAACGGTGTGGGTGGTGTACCGGTGTGGGTGGTGTACCGGTGTGGGTGGTGTAGCGGTGTGGGTGGTGTATCGGTGTGGGTGGTGTACCGGTGTGGGTGGTGTAACGGTGTGGGTGGTGTACCGGTGTGGGTGGTGTACCGGTGTGGGTGGTGTAACGGTGTGGGTGGTGTACCGGTGTGGGTGGTGTACCGGTGTGGGTGGTGTAACGGTGTGGGTGGTGTACCGGTGTGGGTGGTGTACCGGTGTGGGTGGTGTACCGGTGTGGGTGGTGTACCGGTGTGGGTGGTGTAACGGTGTGGGTGGTGTACCGGTGTGGGTGGTGTACCGGTGTGGGTGGTGTAATGGTGTGGGTTGTGTAACGGTGTGGGTGGTGTACCGGTGTGGGTGGTGTAACGGTGTGGGTGGTGTAACGGTGTGGGTGGTGTGTCGGTGTGGGTGGTGTAACGGTGTGGGTGGTGTGTCGGTGTGGGTGGTGTGCCGGTGTGGGTGGTGTGCGGTGTGGGTGGTGTACCGGTGTGGGTGGTGTGTCGGTGTGGGTGGTGTACCGGTGTGGGTGGTGTAACGGTGTGGGTGGTGTACCGGTGTGGGTGGTGTAACGGTGTGGGTGGTGTACCGGTGTGGGTGGTGTACCGGTGTGGGTGGTGTACCGGTGTGGGTGGTGTAACGGTGTGGGTGGTGTACCGTTGTGGGTGGTGTATCGGTGTGGGTGGTGTACCGGTGTGGGTGGTGTACCGGTGTGGGTGGTGTAACTACTAGAAAAGAGGGGGGGTAAAACCCAATACTAGAAAAGAGGCGGGGTAAAACCCAATACTAGAAAAGAGGGCGGGTAAAACCCAATACTAGAAAGAGGGTGCGGGGTAAACCCCAATACTAGAAAAGTGGGCGGGTAAAACCCAATACTAGAAAAGAGGGGTCAGTAATACGATGTGCTTAGTGTCGTTGTCCTACATCATAACTCTGGGTCCTGTCCCCTAACTGGGGGGTGGGTGGTGTACGATGTGCTTAGTGTGTAGCGTCCTACATCATAACTCTGGGTCCTGTCCCTAACTGGGGGGGGTCAGTAATACGATGTGCTTAGTGTCGTTGTCCTACATCATAACTCTGGGTCCTGTCCCTAACTGGGGGGGGCAGTAATACGATGTGCTTAGTGTCGTTGTCCTACATCATAACTCTGGGTCCTGTCCCCTAACTGGGGGGCAGTGTACTGATGTGCTTAGTGTCATTGTCCTACATCATAACTCTGGGTCCTGTCCCCAGTAACTGGGGGGCCTGTAACTTCGATGTGCTTAGTGTGCCGTCCTACATCATAACTCTGGGTCCTGTCCCTAACTGGGGGGGCAGTAATACGATGTGCTTAGTGTCGTTGTCTTCTGCATCATAACTCTGGGTCCTGTCCCTAACTGGGGGGGGGTCAGTAATACGTTGTGCTTAGTGTCGTCGTCTACATCATAACTCTGGGTCCTGTCCCTAACTGGGGGGGCAGTAGTACGATGTGCTTGAGTGCCAGTTGTCCTACATCATAACTCTGGGTCCTGTCCCTAACTGGGGGCCAGTGACGATGTGCTTAGTGTCATTGTCCTACATCATAACTCTGGGTCCTGTCCCTAACTGGGGGGTCAGTAATACGTTGTGCTTAGTGTCGTTGTCCTACATCATAACTCTGGGTCCTGTCCCTAACTGGGGGGCAGTAATATGATGTGCTTAGTGTCGTTGTCCTACATCATAACTCTGGGTCCTGTCCCTAACTGGGGGCAGTAATACGATGTGCTTAGTGTCGTTGTCCTACATCATAACTCCGGGTCCTGTCCCTAACTGGGGGGGCAGTGACTTCTGCGTTGTGCTTAGTGTTGTTGTCCTACATCATGACTCTGGGTCCTGTCCCTAACTGGGGGGGTCAGTAGTGGATGTGCTTCTGCCAGTCGTCCTACATCATAACTCTGGGTCCTGTCCCTAACTGGGGGGGCAGTGACTTCTGCCATGTGCTTAGTGTCGTGGTCCTACATCATAACTCTGGGTCCTAACTGGGACACACACATAAAAACACTAAACAATTGGCTTGACAATTATATCATCAAATTCTTGAAAAATATACTACAAATATATGTTATATTCACTATGATGTATATTCATGTTTGTGGATGACTTCTGCCAGTGGCCTGTGACTTCTGCCAGTGGCCTGTGACTCTGCCAGTCACAGTGGCCTGTGACTTCTGCCAGTGGCCTGTGACTTCTGCCAGTGGCCTGTGACTTCTGCCAGTGGCCTGTGACTTCTGCCAGTGGCCTGTGACTTCTGCCAGTGGCCTGTGACTTCTGCCAGTGGCCTGTGACTTCTGCCAGTGGCCTGTGACTTCTGCCAGTGGCCTGTGACTTCTGCCAGTGGCCTGTGACTTCTGCCAGTGGCCTGTGACTTCTGCCAGTGGCCTGTGACTTCTGCCAGTGGCCTGTGACTTCTGCCAGTGGCCTGTGACTTCTGCCAGTGGCCTGTGACTTCTGCCAGTGGTCTGTGACTTCTGCCAGTGGCCTGTGACTTCTGCCAGTGGCCTGTGACTTCTGCCAGTGGCCTGTGACTTCTGCCAGTGGCCTGTGACTTCTGCCAGTGGCCTGTGACTTCTGCCAGTGGCCTGTGACTTCTGCCAGTGGCCTGTGACTTCTGCCAGTGGCCTGTGACTTCTGCCAGTGGCCTGTGACTTCTGCCAGTGGCCTGTGACTTCTGCCAGTGGCCTGTGACTTCTGCCAGTGGCCTGTGACTTCTGCCAGTGGCCTGTGACTTCTGCCCGTGGCCTGTGACTTCTGCCAGTGGCCTGTGATTTCTGCCAGTTGCCTGTGACTTCTGCCAGTTGCCTGTGACTTCTGCCAGTGGCCTGTGACTTCTGCCCGTGGCCTGTGACTTCTGCCCGTGGCCTGTGACTTCTGCCAGTGGCCTGTGACTTCTGCCAGTGGCCTGTGACTTCTGCCATTTGCCTGTGACTTCTGCCAGTGGTCTGTGACTTCTGCCAGTTGCCTGTGACTTGTGCCAGTGGCCTGTGACTTCTGCCCGTGGCCTGTGACTTCTGCCAGTGGCCTGTGACTTCTGCCAGTGGCCTGTGACTTCTGCCAGTGGCCTGTGACTTCTGCCAGTGGCCTGTGACTTCTGCCAGTGGCCTGTGACTTCTGCCAGTGGCCTATGACTTCTGCCAGTGGCCTGTGACTTCTGCCAGTGGCCTATGACTTCTGCCAGTGGCCTGTGACTTCTGCCAGTGGCCTGTGACTTCTGCCTGTGACTTCTGCCAGTGGCCTGTGACTTCTGCCAGTGGCCTATGTAGAACCAACATGCCTCTCTGACAGCTCTATTCATGGATTTTCTAGGAGCTACATTTCGGCGACTAAACGCGGCCAATGTCTTCGGTCAGGTCACGGGTTACAATTATACTGAACCAAGATATAAACAGTTCATATCAGGAAATCAGGCAATTAAATGAATTAATGAATTAGATCATAATCTATGTATTTCGCATCACTGGGAATACAGATATGCATTTGTTGGTCACAGATCCCTTTAATATAAATCGTCCTCACAATCAATGTTCCCTGTAATTTTGGGGGGCACTGAGTACATTTTACATCTGGTTAGGCTGACTGGCATTTTCAAAGACAACTTGTAATGTAGCCTACCCGGTTTGTGCTCTGGTAGGAAGCAGTAACTACCCACGACGGACCTATAGCTGGGCTAATAACTCGCTAACTAGCAAGAATGTCAGCAAATGTGAACACACACACCAGTGTGAGGTGGTGTGTGGTGTGTGTGGTGTGTGTGGTGTGTGGTGTGTGGTGTGTGTGGTGTGTGGTGTGTGGTGTGTGTGGTGTGTGTGTGTGGTGTGTGTGACATGTGTGATGTGTTTGGTGTGTGTGGTGTGTGGTGTGTGGTGTGTGTGGTGTGTGTGGTGTGTGTGGTGTGTGGTGTGTGGTGTGTGGTGTGTGTGGTGTGTGGTGTGTGGTGTGTGTGGTGTGTGTGTGTGTGTGTGTGGTGTGTGGTGTGTGGTGTGTGTGGTGTGTGTGGTGTGTGTGGTGTGTGGTGTGTGTGACATGTGTGATGTGTTTGGTGTGTGTGGTGTGTGGTGTGTGGTGTGTGTGGTGTGTGTGGTGTGTGTGGTGTGTGTGACATGTGTGTGGTGTGTGGTGTGTGTGACATGTGTGATGTGTGGTGTGTGTGGTGTGTGTGGTGTGTGTGGTGTGTGTGACATGTGTGACGTGTGTGTGTGTGTGGTGTGTGGTGGTGTGTGGTGTGTGGTGTGTGTGGTGGTGTGTGGTGTGTGGTGTGTGGTGTGTGTGGTGTGTGGTGGTGTGTGTGGTGTGTGGTGTGTGGTGTGTGGTGGTGTGTGGTGTGTGGTGTGTGTGGTGTGTGTGGTGGTGTGTGGTGTGTGGTGTGTGTGGTGTGTGTGGTGTGTGGTGTGTGGTGTGTGTGGTGGTGTGTGGTGTGTGGTGTGTGGTGTGTGTGGTGGTGGGTGGTGTGTGGTGTGTGTGGTGTGTGGTGTGTGTGGTGGTGGTGTGTGTGGTGTGTGGTGTGTGTGGTGTGTGTGGTGGTGTGTGGTGTGTGGTGTGTGTGTGTGTGGTGTGTGGTGTGTGTGGTGTGTGGTGTGTGTGGTGTGTGGTGTGTGGTGTGTGTGTGGTGTGTGGTGTGTGTGGTGTGTTGTGTGTGTGGTGGTGTGTGGTGTGTGGTGTGTGGTGTGTGGTGTGTGTGTGTGGTGTGTGGTGTATGGTGTGGTGTGTGTGGTGTGTGGTGGTGTGTGGTGTGTGGTGTGTGGTGTGTGTGTGTGTGGTGGTGTGGTGTGTGGTGTGTGGTGTGTGTGTGGTGGTGTGTGGTGTGTGTGGTGTGTGTGACGTGTGTGGTGTGTGTGGTGGTGTGTGGTGTGTGTGGTGGTGTGTGGTGTGTGTGGTGTGTGTGGTGTGTGTGACGTGTGTGGTGTGTGGTGTGTGGTGTGTGTGGTGTGTGGTGTGTGTGGTGTGTGTGGTGTGTGGTGTGTGTGGTGTGTGTGGTGGTGTGTGGTGTGTGGTGGGTGGTGTGTGTGGTGGTGTGTGGTGTGTGTGTGGTGTGTAGTGTGTGTGGTGTGTGGTGTGTGGTGTGTGTAGTGTGTGTGGTGTGTGTGGTGTGTGGTGTGTGGTGTGTGTGGTGTGTGTGTGTGGTGTGTGGTGTGTGTGGTGTGTAGTGTGTGTGGTGTGTGTGGTGTGTGTGGTGTGTGGTGTGTGGTGTGTGTGACATGTGTGATGTGTTTGGTGTGTGTGGTGTGTGGTGTGTGGTGTGTGTGGTGTGTGTGGTGTGTGGTGTGTGGTGTGTGGTGTGTGGTGTGTGTGGTGTGTGGTGTGTGTGGTGTGTGTGGTGTGTGGTGTGTGGTGTGTGTGGTGTGTGTGGTGTGTGTGGTGTGTGGTGTGGTGTGTGTGACATGTGTGATGTGTTTGGTGTGTGTGGTGTGTGGTGTGTGGTGTGTGTGGTGTGTGTGTGGTGTGTGGTGTGTGTGACATGTGTGTGGTGTGTGTGTGTGTGTGACATGTGTGATGTGTGGTGTGTGGTGTGGTGTGTGTGTGTGTGTGACATGTGTGACGTGTGTGTGGTGTGTGGTGTGTGGTGGTGTGTGGTGTGGTGTGTGTGGTGGTGTGTGGTGTGTGGTGTGTGTGGTGTGTGTGGTGGTGTGTGTGGTGTGTGGTGTGTGGTGTGTGTGGTGGTGTGTGGTGTGTGGTGTGTGTGTGTGTGGTGTGTGGTGTGTGTGGTGTGTGGTGTGTGTGTGTGTGGTGGTGTGTGGTGTGTGGTGTGTGTGTGTGGTGGTGGGTGGTGTGGTGTGTGTGGTGTGTGTGTGGTGGTGTGTGGTGTGTGTGGTGGTGTGTGGTGTGTGGTGTGTGTGGTGTGTGGTGTGTGGTGTGGTGTGTGTGGTGTGTGGTGTGTGGTGTGTGGTGTGTGGTGTGTGGTGTGTGGGTGGTGTGTGGTGTGTGTGGTGTGTGTGTGTGGTGTGTGGTGTGTGGTGTGTGTGGTGGTGTGTGGTGTGTGGTGTGTGTGTGTGTGTGGTGGTGTGTGGTGTGGTGTGTGTGGTGTGTGGTGTGGTGGTGTGTGGTGTGTGTGGTGGTGTGTGGTGTGTGTGGTGTGTGTGGTGTGTGTGACGTGTGTGGTGTGTGGTGTGTGGTGTGTGTGGTGGTGTGTGGTGTGTGGTGTGTGTGGTGTGTGGTGTGTGTGGTGTGTGGTGTGTGTGGTGTGTGTGGTGGTGTGTGGTGTGTGGTGGGTGGTGTGTGTGGTGGTGTGTGGTGTGTGTGTGGTGTGTAGTGTGTGTGGTGTGTGTGGTGTGTGTGGTGTGTGGTGTGTGTAGTGTGTGTGGTGTGTGTGGTGTGTGTGTGTGGTGTGTGTGGTGTGTGTGTGTGGTGTGTGTGGTGTGTGTGGTGTGTGTGGTGTGTGTGGTGTGTGGTGTGTGTGTGTGTGTGGTGTGTGGTGTGTGTGGTGTGTGTGGTGTGTGTGGTGGTGTGTGGTGTGGTGTGTGGTGTGTGTGGTGGTGTGTGGTGTGTGTGGTGGTGTGTGTGACGTGTGTGGTGTGTGTGGTGTGTGTGTGGTGTGTGGTGTGTGTGGTGTGTGTGGTGGTGTGTGGTGTGTGTGTTGTGTGTGGTGTGTGTGGTGTGTGTGGTGTGTGTGGTGTGTGTGGTGTGTGTGGTGTGTGGTGTGTGTGTGTGTGTGTGGTGTGTGTGGTGTGTGTGGTGTGTGGTGTGTGTGGTGTGTGTGTGTGTGGTGTGTGTAGTGTGTGTGGTGTGTGTGGTGTGTGTGTTGTGTGTAGTGTGTGGTGTGTGTGTGTGTGTAGTGTGTGGTGTGTGTGGTGGTGTGTGGTGTGTGGTGTGTGTGTGTGTGTAGTGTGTGTGGTGTGTGTGTGTGTGTGGTGTGTGGTGTGTGGTGTGTGTGTGTGTGTGGTGTGTGTGGTGTGGTGTGTGTGGTGTGTGTGGTGTGTGTGTGTGGTGTGTGTGGTGTGTGGTGTGTGTGGTGTGTGTAGTGTGTGTGGTGTGTGTGTGGTGGTGTGTGTGTGTGGTGTGTGGTGTGTGGTGTGTGGTGTGTGTGGTGTGTGGTGTGTGTGGTGTGTGGTGGTGTGTGGTGTGTAGTGTGTGTGGTGTGTTGTGTGTGTGGTGTGTAGTGTGTGTGGTGTGTGTGGTGTGTGTGGTGGTGTGTAGTGTGTGGTGTGTGGTGTGTGTGTGTGTGTGTGGTGTGTGGTGTGTGGTGTGTGTGTGTGTGGTGTGTGTGGTGTGTGTGGTGTGTGGGTGTGTGGTGTGTGTGGTGTGTGTATGTGTATGTGTATGTTTGTGGTGTGTGGTGTGTGGTGTGTGTGGTGTGTGTGGTGTGTAGTGTGTGGTGTGTTTGGTGTGTGTGGTGTGTGTGGTGTGTGTAGTGTGTGTGGTGTGTGTGGTGTGTGTGGTGTGTGTGTTGTGTGTGGTGTGTGTGTGTGTGTGTGTGTGTATGTGTATGTGTGTATGTGTGTGGTGTGTGTGTGTGGGTGTGTGACGTGTGTGGTGTGTGTGGTGTGTGTGGTGTGTAGTGTGTGGTGTGTGTGTGTGTGTGTGTGTGTGTGTGGTGTGTGTGGTGTGTGTGGTGTGACGTGTGTGTGGTGTGTGTGGTGTGTGTGGTGTGTGTGGTGTGTGCGTGTGGTGTGTGTGGTGTGTGTGGTGTGTGTGACATGTGTGTGTGTGTGGTGTGTGTGGTGTGTGTGGTGTGTGTGGTGTGTGTGTGTGTGTGTGTGTGTGGTGTGTGTGGTGTGTGTGTGTGTGTGTGTGTGGTGTGTGTGTGGTGTGTGTGTGTGGTGTGTGTGTGTGTGGTGTGTGTGTGTGTGTGTGTGTGGTGTGTGTGGTGTGTGTGGTGTGTGTGTGGTGTGTGTGTGATCAGGAAAAGGCCACCATGGTACTGTTGTTCCCTCTGGGGTTGTTCCGTGAAAATGACTTGGCAACAACACCGTTACATTTCGACTCTGAATGAGAGGACCTGTCACAAAATATTAGGTGTTTTCATAAAAAGGTGGAATGTAATAAAATAATTATATTTTAAAAAGTGAACAAACGATTGGTAAAATTTGATTCGATTTGCTACATTTGGATGTTTTCTGCACAATTATTTTTTTTTAGTTTAGTTTAGTTTATTCATTCGACCATTTAAAAACAAGCACACATACAACTTAAAATCATTGAGGATAACACACAATACAGTCTGGGGACTTATTTCCATTGTGGTCCTCTTGAGACAAGATGGCTAGACAAGATCAACACAGTATGGCAGTGAAATAATAAATCAAAAACAGAGAAGAAGAACATCTATCACATCAAAAACAGAGAAGAAGAACATCTATCACATCAAAAACAGAGAAGAAGAACATCTATCTCATCAAAAACAGAGAAGAACATTATATCATCAAAAACAGAGAAGAAGAACATCTATCACATCAAAAACAGAGAAGAAGAACATCTATCACATCAAAAACAGAGAAGAAGAACATCTATCTCATCAAAAACAGAGAAGAAGAACATTATATCATCAAAAACAGAGAAGAAGAACATTATATCATCAAAAACAGAGAAGAAGAACATCTATCTCATCAAAAACAGAGAAGAAGAACATCTATCACATCAAAAACAGAGAAGAAGAACATTATATCATCAAAAACAGAGAAGAAGAACATCTATCTCATCAAAAACAGAGAAGAAGAACATTATATCATCAAAAACAGAGAAGAAGAACATCTATCTCATCAAAAACAGAGAAGAAGAACATCTATCTCATCAAAAACAGAGAAGAAGAACATCTATCTCATCAAAAACAGAGAAGAAGAACATCTATCTCATCAAAGACAGAGAAGAAGAACATCTATCACATCAAAAACAGAGAAGAAGAACATCTATCTCATCAAAAACAGAGAAGAAGAACATCTATCTCATCAAAAACAGAGAAGAAGAACATCTATCTCATCATTCCAGTTACATCATAGGGGTTATTCATATGGGCACAGAGGACATCAAACATATTTTAACGTTGTTTTTTAAATCTGTCCCGAGAGGATGTTGTTTTGAAAGGCAGAGGCAACTCGATGCACTTGTATCTTAAACAATTGAATTGGGGAACGATGTGTATCGGTGGATCCATAATTATCATGATTATTTCCATTCGGGGAATCAGGAAACGACTATTTGTCTATTAGCTTCTTTACATGTTCAAGCTTGTCGCAAAAAAATGAAACACTGCCCCTTTAAAACCTCTTAGTCCGCCCCATCCCGCATGCGGGATCGTGACTACAGCCTCAAGCTCATTACCATAACGCAACATTAGCGATTTCTAAAAATCGCAAATGAAATGAAATAATGCCTGCTCTCAAGCTTATCCTTTTCTTAACAATCCTGTCGTCTCAGATTTTCAAAATATGCTTTAGAACCAGAGAAAATCAATAATTTGTGTAAGAGTGGTGATAGCTAGCTTAGCATTTAGCGTTAGCATTTAGCATGCAACATATTCACAAAAACCAGCAAAGGGATCAAATAAAATAATTTACCTTTGAAGAACTTCAGATGTTTCAATGAGGAGACTCTCAGTTACATAGCAGATGTCCAGTTTTTCCTGAAAGATGCTTGTGTAGGACACAACGTTCCGTTTTGTTACTATGCATTTGGCTACCGAAACTAACCGAAAATTCAGTCACCTACACGTCAAACTTTTTTCCGAATTAACTCCATAATATCGACTGAAACATGGAAAACGTTGTTTGAATCAACGTTTGAATCAATCCTCAAGGTGTTTTGTCATATATCTCTTCATTGAAATGCCGTCTTCTCTGATTCGGATGGAAAAATACTGGTACCTGACTTTTGCGCACCAATTTCCACGCAGACACCCCGTGCGGGACACTTGGCAATTGTAGTCTCTTATGGTCAATCTTCCAATGATATGCCTACAAATACGTCACAATGCTGCAGACACCTGGGGGAAACGATAGGAAGTGTCCGTTCATTCCTGTCGCATTCACAGCCATATAAGGCGATCATGGAAAACGTGCCTCCAGAAATCCTGTTGATTTCCTGGTCGCTCAAACATCTTGGTTTTGCCTGTAGATTTTGTTCTATGGCACTCACAGTGAAAATCTTTGCAGTTCTGGAAACGTCAGAGTGTCTTCTTTCCAAAACTATCAATTCCAAGCATAGTCGAGCATCTTTTCGTGACAAAATATTGCGCTAAAAACGGGCACGTCTTTTTATCCAAAAATGAAATACTGTCCCTATAGGACTAACAGGTTTTAAGACTCTCCTGGATGATGGTTGACCACCCTCCATAGGAAAATATTATAATAAATAATATATATATATATATACATACAAGTCAGTTAAGAACACAATTCCTATTTTCAATGACGGCCTAGGAACAGTGGGTTAACTGCCTTGTTCAGGGGCAGAAAGACAGATTTTACCTTGTCAGCTCGGGGTTCGATAACATATAATATTCAAAACATACAATTACAATCAAATACTTTTTATGTCTTTTCTAAAGTACACACACACACATCTGATCGATAAAGTCGAAATAATTCACTCTAAAAGAATGAACCAATCAATGCCTTCCACCTCTATACGGACAGCCGGCCTGACCAATCGATGGGTGACAACTGTGGATGGATAATGTGCTCAGCCAATCAATGGCAGTATACCTCTGGGTCATATGGTGATTATTACTGTTCTCCCTCCCTTCACAGAGAGACGGGATCTTTGGCTCAATGCTTTACACACAACATAGGCACAAGCAAGCGCACACACTTCTATAATGTCTCTCTCTGATCCATGCTAGGGAGTTTAACTCAATACCTTTTGTTTAGAGGAGGCCTACACACACACACACACACACACACACACACACACACACACACACACACACACACACACACACACACACACACACACACACACACACACACACACACACACACACACACACACACACACACACACACACACTAACACAAACACACACACACACACTCCTTTCACACACACACACCACCTTGAGCCAGACTTCATCCAAGCAATTATACCCCAGAGGACCTTTGACTTCCAGCCATCCCCTCTGTCTTCATCCCTCTTCCCTTCCATCCTCCTGTCCCTATCCTTCTGTCTTCATCCCCCATCCTTCTGTCTTCATCCATCCTTCCATCCTCCATCCCCATCCTTCTGTCTTCCTCCTCCATCCTTCTGTCTTCCTCCATCCTTCTGTCTTCCTCCATCCCCCATCCTTCTGTCTTCCTCCATCCCCATCCTTCTGTCTTCCTCCAGTCCCTCCATCCTTCTGTCTTCCCCATCCATCCTTCTGTCTTCCTCCATCCTTCTGTCTTCCCATCCTCCATCCTCCTTCTGTCTTCCTCCATCCTTCTGTCTTCCCATCCTTCTGTCTTCCTTCATCCTTCCTTCTGTCTTCCTCCATCTTCCTCATCCTCCATCCCCCATCCTTCTGTCTTCCTCCATCCTCCATCCTTCTGTCTTCCTCCATCATTCTGTCTTCCTCCATCCTCCTGTCTTCCTTCTGTCTTCTTCTCCATCTTCATCCATCCTCCATCCTTCTGTCTTCCTTCATCCCCCATCCTCTGTCTTCCTCCATCCTCCATCTGTCTTCATCCATCCTCCTCCATCCTCCTGTCTTCCTCCATCCCCTGTCTTCCTCCATCCTTCTGTCTTCCTTCATCCTCCATCCTTCTGTCTTCCTCCATCCCCATCCTTCTGTCTTCCTCCATCCTCCATCCTCTCTTCTCCATCCTCCCTCCTGTCTTCTTCATCTTCTCCATCCTCCCCATCCTCTCTCTCCATGCTCTGTCTTCCTTCTGTCTTCCTTCATTCTTCTGTCTTACTCTCTCTCCATGCTCTCCATCTCTCCATCCTCCTGTCTTCTCTCCATCCTCCCTGTCTCCCCATGCTCCCATCCTCCTTCCCTCTCTCTCTCCATGATCTCCCTCTCCCTAAAGTCTCACTCTGTCTTCCTCCCTCTGCCTCTCTCTTTTCTCTCTCTCCATTTCTCTCCCTTCTATCTCTCTTCCTTTTAATCTCCCCATTCTCTCTTAATTAGTTTTAGTCCATGTAACTCTCTTATTTTTCTAATTACATTCTTCTCCATTTTCCTCAACCTCTCTCCATGAAACATTCCATTCTCTCTCTCCATGCTCTCTCTCAATCCTGTCTCTCTGCTTATGCTCTCCTCCATTCTTTCACCTCCACCCCTTCCTACCTTCTCTGTCCCTCACATTTCCTGCCTTCCCCTCCCTCTCCCTCTTCTCGTGATTGGTTCCCAGCTCCTGTGATGTCCTTCACTGCTCCAAAACTATTACTCTTCCAGGAATATATAAACTCTCTAGAAACTAATATATTAAACTAACAACAAAATGGGAGAGATTATTCCTATTTGAGAAAATGGGTATCCTCTCTCTCTCTCTCTTAATTAGTTAGAGAGTAAGAGGAGGATTATTTTTCTAATTACATTCTTCTGGACAACCTCTTTCAGAAACATTGACATTTCTACTGATGCATTTTCCTTTTAATCAATCCCCATTCTCTCTTTCAGGAATTCCTACCTTCTCTGTCCCTTTCACATTTCCTGCCTATAAACCGTAGTCCTCTGAGGTCTGACGTGATTGGTTGAGCCAGCTCCTGTGATGTGTTCACTGCTAATCAAAACTATTACACTTCCAGAGCAGGAATATATAAACATGGGAGTGGAGGAGTAGAAACAAAATAATATATTAAACTAACAACAAATGGGAGGAAGAAGCAGAGAGTATTTGAGAAAATGGGTATGAGGGTCCCAAGGGTAGTAATGAGTGAGAGAGGAGAGGGAGGATAAAGAGAGAGAGACAATTAAAGAAGAGAGAGAGAGAGACAGAGATATTCCTCGAAGAAGGTGATTTCACCAGGAATAGACAAAGTAGTGCACTATAGATAGACAGACAGAGAGAGAGACAGACAGAGAGACAGACAGAAGAGAGAGAGAGAGAGACAGACAACAGAGACAGACGAGACAGACAGAGAGACAGAGACAGACAGACAGACAGACAGACAGACAGACAGACAGACAGACAGACGAACAGACAGACAGAGACAGACAGACAGACAGACAGACAGACAGACAGACAGACAGAGATGTTTGTATGTTTATCTACCTCACTTGCTTTGGCAATGTTAACACATGTTTCCCATGCCAATAAAGCCATTGAATTGAGAGAGAGAGAGGGCTCAGACAGAGAGAGAGAGAGACCAACCAATAAATAACAACAGTTTCACTTGGTAATAGGTGAATATGTCATTTTAAAAATAATTCTCTGACACGTTCTGAGATAAGAAGAAGACAAAAAAGAGAGGGGAAGGAGAGAGAAACGATTGACAGGCGACGTTTCCTCGTGTCGCTCCCCCTCTTCTGCCCGCGACGACGACCCTGAGACAGACACACCTGGCCTGCTGGGAGACGGGAGACGGGATTGTATCTTTTATCTGTATGATTTATGTGTTCCCCTGTTTTTTTACATCATTTCTTTTAGTGTAGACGAGAAATATATGTAGTGGAGCTGGAGCTCAGAGGGAGAGATGGTGATACAGCTACAAATCATCACACAGCATACTGGTATAATACCATACAGGTAGACTGGTATATTACCATACAGGTAGACTGGTATAGTACTATACAGGTAGACTGGTATATTACTATACAGGTGGTATAGTACTATACAGGTAGACTGGTATTACTATACAGGTAGACTGGTATATTACTATACAGGTAGACTGGTATATTACTATACAGGTAGACTGGTATATTACTATACAGGTAGACTGGTATATTACTATACAGGTAGACTGGTATATACAGGTAGACTGGTATACTACTATACAGGTAGACTGGTATATTACTATACAGGTAGACTGGTATATTACTATACAGGTAGACTGGTATAGTATTAGACTGGTATACTACTATACAGGTAGACTGGTATATTACCATACAGGTAGACTGGTATAGTACTATACAGGTAGACTGGTATATTACTATACAGGTAGACTGGTATAGTACTATACAGGTAGACTGGTATATTACTATACAGGTAGACTGGTATATTATACAGGTAGACTACAGGTAGACTGGTATATTACTACAGGTAGACTGGTATAGTACTATACAGGTAGACTGGTATATTACTATACAGGTAGACTGGTATATTACTATACAGGTAGACTGGTATATTACTATACAGGTAGACTGGTATAATACTATACAGGTAGACTGGTATATTACTATACAGGTAGACTGGTATATTACCATACAGGTAGACTGGTATATTACTATACAGGTAGACTGGTATATTACTATACAGGTAGA
Source organism: Oncorhynchus keta (assembly GCF_023373465.1). Lineage (NCBI taxonomy): Eukaryota > Metazoa > Chordata > Actinopteri > Salmoniformes > Salmonidae > Oncorhynchus > Oncorhynchus keta. The sequence continues at coordinate 86,495,559 of NC_068439.1, read as the reverse complement.
CTGGTATATTACTATACAGGTAGACTGGTATATTACTATACAGGTAGACTGGTATATTACTATACAGGTAGACTGGTATATTACCATACAGGTAGACTGGTATATTACCATACAGGTAGACTGGTATATACTATACAGGTAGACTGGTATATTACCATACAGGTAGACTGGTATATTACTATACAGGTAGACTGGTATATTACTATACAGGTAGACTGGTATATTACTATACAGGTAGACTGGTATATTACCATACAGGTAGACTGGTATATTACCATACAGGTAGACTGGTATATTACTATACAGGTAGACTGGTAGACTGGTATATTACTATACAGGTAGACTGGTATATTACTATACAGGTAGACTGGTATATTACCATACAGGTAGACTGGTATAATACTATACAGGTAGACTGGTATATTACTAGACTGGTATATTACCATACAGGTAGACTGGTATATTACCATACAGGTAGACTGGTATATTACCATACAGGTAGACTGGTATAGTACCATACAGGTAGACTGGTATATTACCATACAGGTAGACTGGTATATTACTATACAGGTAGACTGGTATATTACCATACAGGTAGACTGGTATATTACCATACAGGTAGACTGGTATATTACCATACAGGTAGACTGGTATATTACCATACAGGTAGACTGGTATATTACCATACAGGTAGACTGGTATATTACTATACAGGTAGACTGGTATATTACCATACAGGTAGACTGGTATATTACCATACAGGTAAACTGGTATATTACTATACAGGTAGAACTGGTATATTACTATACAGGTAGACTGGTATATTACTATACAGGTAGACTGGTATATTACTATACAGGTAGACTGGTATATTACTATACAGGTAGACTGGTATATTACTATACAGGTAGACTGGTATTACTAGTTTACTGCAGTAGACTAGTATACTACTATACAGAAAACTAGTATACTACTATACAGTAGACTGGTATACTACTATACAGTAGACTAGTATACTACTATACAGTAGACTGGTATACTACTATACAGGAAACTAGTATACTACTATACAGGTAGACTGGTATATTACTATACAGGTAGACTGGTATATTACTATACAGGTAGACTGGTATATTACTATACAGGTAGACTGGTATATTACTATACAGTAGACTAGTATACTACTATACAGTAGACTGGTATACTACTATACAGTAGACTAGTATACTACTATACAGTAGACTGGTATACTACTATACAGTAGACTAGTATACTACTATACAGGTAGACTGGTATACTACTATACTTTAGACATACTTTAGACGTATGCTCGTAACCATGTTTTCCCGTGCATCCCGCAAAGGTGGAGATGTTGCTAACATTTTTTTAAACCAAAAAACAACCCATGTTTTCGTCTTTTGAGCTTCTAGTCATCAAATCCATGTAGCCTACTCAATCACTTTTATAGCTACTGTTTACAGGCCTCCTGGGCCATATACAGCGTTTCTCAATGAGTTCCCTGAATTCCTATCGGACCTTGTAGTCATAGCAGATAATATTCACATTTTTTGGATAAAGCACTAAATAAACTTCAGTTAGTGCTAAATACAGCTCCTGACTAGAACCAAAAAATGTGATCATATTACTCCAGTGCTAGCCTCCCTACACTGGCTTCCTGTCAAGTCAAGGGCTGATCTCAAGGTTTTACTGCTAACCTACAAAGCATTACATGGGCTTGCTCCTACCTATCTTTCTAATTTGGTCCTGCCGTACATACCTACACGTGCGCTACGGTCACAAGACGCAGGTCTCCTAATTGTCCCTAGGATTTCTAAGCAAACAGCTGGAGGCAGGGCTTTCTCCTATAGAGCTCCATTTTTATGGATGGTCTGCCTACCCATGTCAGAGATGCAAACTCGGTCTCAACCTTTAAGTCTTTACTGAAGATTCATCTCTTCAGTGGGTCATATGATTGAGTGTAGTCTGGCCCAGGAGTGGGAAGGTGAACGGAAAGGCTCTGGAGCAACGAACCGCCCTTGTTGTCTCTGTGCAACCACCACTACACACCTTATTCAAGGTTTCAAAGACCTCTCTGATGAGAGTAGGGTACCCGTCCTGTTGGGGGAGGGACAGGCTACCCGTCCTGTTGGGGGAGGACGCAGAGAGCTGTGGGTTGGCAGCGTACAGCATTGAAGACCTCTCTGATGAGAGTAGGGTACCCGGCCTGTTGGGGGAGGACCCAGAGAGCTGTGGGTTGGCAGCGCACTACATTGAAGACATCTCTGATGAGGACAGGCTACCCGTCCTGTTGGGGGAGGACACAGAGAGCTGTGGGTTGGCAGCGCACTACATTGAAGACCTCTCTGATGAGAGTAGGGTACCCGTCCTGTTGGGGTAGGACCCAGAGAGCTGTGGGTTGGCAGCGTACAGCATTGAAGACCTCTCTGATGAGAGTAGGGTACCCGTCCTGTTGGGGAGGAAGCAGAGAGCTGTGGGTTGGCAGAGAGCTGTGGGTTGGCAGCGTACAGCATTGCTGCCTGCCATAAGATGAGGGACAGTGTCTGACAGACTAATCAACCTGCACATGTCCTCTACTGTATACTAACATGTCCTCTACTGTATACTAACATGTCCTCTACTGTATACTAACATGTCCTCTACTGTATACTAACATGTCCTCTACTGTATACTAACATGTCCTCTACTGTATACTAACATGTCCTCTACTGTATACTAACACTGTATACTAACATGTCTACTGTATACTAACATGTCCTCTACTGTATGCTAACATGTCCTCTACTGTATACTAACATGTCCTCTACTGTATACTAACATGTCCTCTACTGTATACTAACATGTCCTCTACTGTATACTAACATGTCCTCTACTGTATGCTAACATGTCCTCTACTGTATACTAACATGTCCTCTACTGTATACTAACATGTCCTCTACTGTATACTAACATGTCCTCTACTGTATACTAACATGTCCTCTACTGTATACTAACATGTCCTCTACTGTATACTAACATGTCCTCTACTGTATACTAACATGTCCTCTACTGTATACTAACATGTCCTCTACTGTATACTAACATGTCCTCTACTGTATACTTATTGTTATTGTTCAATGTATGGTTATTTTGACCCTTGGTTATAAGGTTATATTGTTCTTACTGTTGTCCCATTGACAATTGCAAGTATCCAAAGTAAGCTTTCGCAATATGTACACTGTTACGTCATGTCAATAAAGCAAATTGAATTGAAATTAATTGAATTGAGAGAGAGAGAGAGAGAGAGAGAGAGAGAGAGAGAGAGAGAGAGAGAGAGAGAGTGAAAGAGAGAGAGCGAGAGAGAGAGAGAGAGAGAGAGAAAGAGAGAGAGAGTGAAAAGAGAGAGAGAGAGAGAGAGAGAGAAAGAGAGAGAGAGAAAGAGAGAGAGAGAGAGAGAGAGAGAGAAGAGAGAGAGAGAGAGAGAGAAAAAGAGAGAGAGTGAAAAGAGAGAGAGAGCGAGAGAGAAAGAGAGAGGCGAGAGAGAGCGAGAGAGAGAGAGAGAGAATAGAGAGAGAGTGAGAGAGAAAGAGAGAGAGAGAGAGAGAGAGAGAGCGAAGTGAGAAAAAATATTTATAGAGAGAGAGAGAGAGAGCAGAGAAAGAGAGAGAAAAAGAGAGAGAGAAGAGAGAGACAAAAGAGAGGAGAGAGAGAGAGAGAGAGAGACAGAGATCTATAAATTATTCCAGCGTGTTCTTCGTAATCTACAGTACTACAAGGCCTCTCCGAAGAGAGAGAGAGAAAAGAGAAGAGAGGGAGAGAGACATAAAGAGAGACTCACAGTCAGAGAGAGTGAGACACACAAAGAGAGAGAGAGAGCAGAGAGAGAGAGAGAGAGAGAGACTTCATCATTCTGCTCTGCTGCGTGTCTACACGTATTTGACAGTACTACAAGGCCTTCAATATTAACATAAAGAAGCTCCAGTCAGATGTTGTGAGACCCTGCCCTCTGCTCTGCTGCTGCAGTGTGGAGCCAGCAGAGACCCTGCCCTCTGCTCTGCTGCAGTGTGGAGCCAGCAGAGACTCTGCCCTCTGCTCTGCTGCAGTGTGGAGCCAGCAGAGACTCTGCCCTCTGCTCTGCTGCAGTGTGGAGCCAGCAGAGACCCTGCCCTTCTGCTCTGCTGCAGTGTGGAGCCAGCAGAGACCCTGCCCTCTGCTCTGCTGCATTGTGGAGCCAGCAGAGACCCTGCCCTCTGCTCTGCTGCAGTGTGGAGCCAGCAGAGACCCTGCCCTCTGCTCTGCTGCAGTGTGGAGCCAGCAGAGACCCTGCCCTCTGCTCTGCTGCAGTGTGGAGCCAGCAGAGACCCTGCCCTCTGCTCTGCTGCAGTGTGGAGCCAGCAGAGACCCTGCCCTCTGCTCTGCTGCAGTGTGGAGCCAGCAGAGACCCTGCTCTCTGCTCTGCTGCAGTGTGGAGCCAGCAGAGACTCTGCCCTCTGCTCTGCTGCAGTGTGGAGCCAGCAGAGACCCTGCTCTCTGCTCTGCTGCAGTGTGGAGCCAGCAGAGACCCTGCTCTCTGCTCTGCTGCAGTGTGGAGCCAGCAGAGACTCTGCCCTCTGCTCTGCTGCAGTGTGGAGCCAGCAGAGACCCTGCCCTCTGCTCTGCTGCAGTGTGGAGCCAGCAGAGACCCTGCTCTCTGCTCTGCTGCAGTGTGGAGCCAGCAGAGACTCTGCCCTCTGCTCTGCTGCAGTGTGGAGCCAGCAGAGACCCTGCCCTCTGCTCTGCTGCAGTGTGGAGCCAGCAGAGACTCTGCCCTCTGCTCTGCTGCAGTGTGGAGCCAGCAGAGACCCTGCCTCTGCTCTGCTGCAGTGTGGAGCCAGCAGAGACCTGCCAGTAGCTGTTAACCCTCAGACAGGAGGAAGGCCTGCCAGTAGCTGTTAACCCTCAGACAGGAGGAAGGACTGCCAGTAGCTGTTAACCCTCAGACAGGAGGAAAGCCTGCCAGTAGCTGTTAACCCTCAGACAGGAGGAAAGCCTGCCAGTAGCTGTTAACCCTCAGACAGGAGGAAAGCCTGCCAGTAGCTGTTAACCCTCAGACAGGAGGAAGGCCTGCCAGTAGCTGTTAACCCTCAGACAGGAGGAAAGCCTGCCAGTAGCTGTTAACCCTCAGACAGGAGGAAGGCCTGCCAGTAGCTGTTAACCCTCAGACAGGAGGAAAGCCTGCCAGTAGCTGTTAACCCTCAGACAGGAGGAAAGCCTGCCAGTAGCTGTTAACCCTCAGACAGGAGGAAGGCCTGCCAGTAGCTGTTAACCCTCAGACAGGAGGAAAGCCTGCCAGTAGCTGTGTCCCAGTCTGTGATGTTCAACCTCTCCTTGTCCCAGTCTGTAATGTTCAACCTCTCCTTGTCCCAGTCTGTAATGTTCAACCTCTCCTTGTCCCAGTCTGTAATGATCAACCTCTCCTTGTCCCAGTCTGTAATGTTCAACCTCTCCTTGTCCCAGTCTGTAATGATCAACCTCTCCTTGTCCCAGTCTGTAATGATCAACCTCTCCTTTTCCCAGTCTGTAATGTTCAACCTCTCCTTGTCCCAGTCTGTAATGATCAACCTCTCCTTGTCCCAGTCTGTAATGATCAACCTCTCCTTGTCCCAGTCTGTGATGTTCAACCTCTCCTTGTCCCAGTCTGTGATGTTCAACCTCTCCTTGTCCCAGTCTGTGATGTTCAACCTCTCCTTGTCCCAGTCTGTGATGTTCAACCTCTCCTTGTCCCAGTCTGTGATGTTCAACCTCTCCTTGTCCCAGTCTGTGATGTTCAACCTCTCCTTGTCCCAGTCTGTGATGTTCAACCTCTCCTTGTCCCAGTCTGTAATGTTCAACCTCTCCTTGTCCCAGTCTGTAATGATCAACCTCTCCTTGTCCCAGTCTGTAATGATCAACCTCTCCTTGTCCCAGTCTGTGATGTTCAACCTCTCCTTGTCCCAGTCTGTAATGATCAACCTCTCCTTGTCCCAGTCTGTGATGTTCAACCTCTCCTTGTCCCAGTCTGTAATGATCAACCTCTCCTTGTCCCAGTCTGTGATGTTCAACCTCTCCTTGTCCCAGTCTGTAATGATCAACCTCTCCTTGTCCCAGTCTGTGATGTTCAACCTCTCCTTGTCCCAGTCTGTAATGTTCAACCTCTCCTTGTCCCAGTCTGTAATGTTCAACCTCTCCTTGTCCCAGTCTGTAATGATCAACCTCTCCTTGTCCCAGTCTGTAATGTTCAACCTCTCCTTGTCCCAGTCTGTAATGATCAACCTCTCCTTGTCCCAGTCTGTAATGTTCAACCTCTCCTTGTCCCAGTCTGTAATGATCAACCTCTCCTTGTCCCAGTCTGTAATGTTCAACCTCTCCTTATCCCAGTCTGTAATGATCAACCTCTCCTTGTCCCAGTCTGTAATGTTCAACCTCTCCTTGTCCCAGTCTGTAATGATCAACCTCTCCTTATCCCAGTCTGTAATGTTAAACCTCTCCTTGTCCCAGTCTGTAATGATCAACCTCTCCTTATCCCAGTCTGTAATGTTCAACCTCTCCTTGTCCCAGTCTGTAATGATCAACCTCTCCTTGTCCCAGTCTGTAATGATCAACCTCTCCTTGTCCCAGTCTGTAATGTTCAACCTCTCCTTGTCCCAGTCTGTAATGATCAAACTCTCCTTATCCCAGTCTGTAATGATCAACCTCTCCTTGTCCCAGTCTGTAATGATCAACCTCTCCTTGTCCCAGTCTGTAATGATCAACCTCTCCTTTTCCCAGTCTGTAATGATCATCCTCTCCTTGTCCCAGTCTGTAATGATCATCCTCTCCTTGTCCCAGTCTGTAATGATCAACCTCTCGTTGTCCCAGTCTGTAATGATCATCCTCTCCTTGTCCCAGTCTGTAATGATCATCCTCTCCTTGTCCCAGTCTGTAATGATCATCCTCTCCTTGTCCCAGTCTGTAATGATCATCCTCTCCTTGTCCCAGTCTGTAATGATCATCCTCTCCTTGTCCCAGTCTGTAATGTTCAATCTCTCCTTGTCCCAGTCTGTAATGTTCAACCTCTCCTTGTCCCAGTCTGTAATGTTCAACCTCTCCTTGTCCCAGTCTGTAATGATCAACCTCTCCTTGTCCCAGTCTGTAATGTTCAACCTCTCCTTGTCCCAGTCTGTAATCCACACGTTTTAAGGTGACCACCGATGAATAACTCGACTCACATTGGTAATCATTAAACTCTTTGAGAGGCTGTTAATGGGACACCACCCTACACTACATTACCCTACACCTACCCTACACTGCATTACCATACACGACACTACACTACATTACCATGCACTACCCTGCACTGCATTACTCCTACTACACCACATTACCATACACTGCACTGCATTACCCTGCACTACCATACACTGCATTACCCTACACATACACTACACTGCATTACCATACACTACATTACCCTACATTACCATACACTGCGTTACCCTACACTGCCCTACACTGCCCTACACTACACTACACTACATACACTACCCTATGCATGCCCTACACTACATTACCCTACACTACACTCCATTACCCTACATTACATTACCCTACAACTACACTACACTACATTACCCTACCCTACACTAAACTACTGCATTGCATTACCCTACACCTAAACTACACTACATTACCCTACACCTACCCTACCCTACACTACATTACCCTACACATACCATACACTACACTACATTACCCTACACCTACCCTTAACTACATCACCCTATGCCTACCCTACGCTGCATTACCCTACACCTACACGACACGACACTACATTATCCTACACCTACCATACATTACCCTACACCTACCCTACACTAAACTACATTACCCTACACCTACCCTACACTGCATTACGTTACCCTACACCTACCCTACACTAAACTACATTACCCTTCACCTACCCTACACTAAACTACATTACCCTACACCTACCCTACACTGCATTACGTAACCCTACACCTACCCTACACTGCATTACGTTACCCTACACCTACCCTACACTAAACTACAATATCCTACCTCAACATTACCCTACACCTGAACTACACTACATTACACCTACCCTACTCTGCATTACATTACTCTACACCACACTACATTACCCTACACATGCATTACATTACCCTACACCTACACTACATTACATTACCCTACACCAACACTACACTACATTACTCCACACCTACACTGCACTACATTACCCTACACCTACACTACACTGCACTACACTACATTACATTACACTACACTACACCTTCCCTACACGACATTACATTACTCTACATTCACAATACATTACCTTACCCTACATTACATTACCCTACACCTACACTACACTACCCTACACCTACCCTACACTGCATTACATTACACTACACTGCACCTACCCTACACAACACTACATTACCCTTCATCTACACTACACTACATTACATTACACTACACTACACCTACACTACATTACCCTACACCTACACTACATTACCCTACACCTACCCTACACTGCATTACATTACCCTACACCTAGACTACATTACCCTACACCTACACTACATTACCCTACACCTACCCTACACTTCCATATCCTACCTTAGACTACCCTACACTACAATATCCTACCTTACACTACCCTACACTCCAATATCCTACCCTAGACCTCCACTACAACACAATATCCTACCCTAGACCTACACTACCCTACACTACCTTACCCTACACCTACCCTACCCTACACTACACTACAATATCCTACCTTAGACTACCCTACCCTACATTACCCTACATCTACCCTACACTACACTATCCTAGATCTACACTACAACACAATATCATACCTTAGACTACCCTAAACTACAATATCCTACCTTAGACTATGCTACACTAGTGACTGAGAGATGATAGAGAAATGCATAGAAGAGAGAGAAAGAAAAATAAACTAAATATAAAACTTTGACAGAAGTGAAGATTCTTCCGTTTTGAAAAAAATTCATTGTAAAGCTGACAGATAGTGCAGAGAGACAGACAGAGAGAGAGAGAGGAAGAACGCAAGACAGAGAGAGACAGAGAGAGAGATAGAGACAGAGAGAGAGAGAGGGGGGTAGAACGGGCGAGAGAGAGAGAGAGAGAGAGGAGAGAGAGAGAGAGAGAGAGAGAGAGAGAGAGAGAGAGAGAGAGAGAGAGGAGGGGGAGAACGCGAGACAGAGAGAGACAGGGAGAGAGAGAGAGAGAGAGAGAGAGAGAGAGAGAGACAGGGACAGAGAGATAGAGAGAGACAGAGAGAGAGAGACAGAGAGAGAGACAGAGAGAGAAATAGTGAGAGAGAGAGACAGATACAGAGACAGACAGAGACAGAGACAGAAAGACATAGAGAGAGACAGAGAGAGAGACAGAGAGAGACAGCGAGAGAGATAGATAGAGAGAGAGAGAGAGAGATAGAGAGAGACAGACAGAGAGACAGAGAGAGACAGACAGAGAGAGAGAGACAGAGACAGAGACAGAGAGACAGAGACAGAGAGAGACAGAGACAGAGACAGTGCACTCTGGACAGTGGTGAGACAACTACAACAGGAGAAAGAGCAGGAGCAGGAGAAGAACAGAGCACTAGAGGAGAGGATCAGACTGCTGGTGGAGGAGAGGTTGAGGGGATGGAGGAGAGGGTGAGGGGGGGGACGGAGGGAGAGGTTGAGGGGGACGGCGTGTGACAGAGAACAACCCACTAGAGAGGTGGCCACCCCCACAGAGAAACCAGCAGAACAGCCCACCTCAGCACCCGACAAAAGTCTTGACACCACAGCAGAACAGTCCACACCAGACCCTGACCATAGAGTCGACATCACAGCAGAACATACCATTGAAGAACCCCAAGCCCAGCGGCTCTCACCCCCTCCAGCTCCCCCCTGTCAGCCACCCTGATAGCCCTTCTGACAACCCCCCACACCCACTGAGGACAAACACAAGACATAGATTTTACTACTTATGGACTCAAATGGGAAATATATAGAAGAAAATAAACTTTTCCCAAACACAGTGTGTCTAAACTCTGGTGTCCAAACACCCAGCGCGCCCTCGAACTTCTGTCTGAGGACCAACTAGGCTCACCCAGCCACATAATAATACACACAGGCACAAACGACCTGAGAGCACAGCAGGAAAGGGTGGCCACAGCACTGAAGGGAGTGATTGAAAAGGCTTCTTCTACTTTCCCCAACGCACAAGTGGTTATCTCCACCCTGCTACCACGAAAATACTTCCACCCTGCTACCATACAGCGGGTAAACCCAAGTATTTCCCGTGACTGTGCCTCAAAACCAAATGTTTTCCTGGCCCACCACTCCACCCTGGACTTGAACAGCCTCTATGACCAGGTCCACCTCTACAAGGCAGCAGTGCCCACCTTTGCCCAATGACATCGCTCTCAAACGTATCCCCAACACTTCACACAGGAGCAACAGATCAATAGACACCCCACCCAGACCAGCGAGACACCCTCCGAACCCTGCAGGACCCCCTGGACCTACACATATAGGACCCATGCCAAGAGGAATTACATACAGAACACAGCACCCCCAGACTCATCCACACCCCCACCCCAACCAATCAACACCCCCACGTCAACCATGCCCACACCCCATTTAGGCTCCCTCAGATCAGGCCTATGCCACTCCTGCCCACCCTATGCACCCCACCCCCGCAAAGAGGGCCTCAACATGGAAGCCACACATATGCCCAGGTAGTGAGCGGGCAAACAGTCCCAACCCCCATTCTTACACTCGCCCAAGCTAATGGCATGTACCAGATGCTCAGCAGGCTCTGCTCACACTTACTGGCCTGAGGCCAAACCACGACCAACAACATTGGACACTCTATGGAACAAAAGTGTGGAGCCAGCAGAGACCCTGCAGAAAAAGCCTTCACTATATCATCCTGGAATATCCAAGGCCTGAGGTCATCTGCCTTTGGCCTGAAGAGCAGAAACCAGGACTTCACCAAAGAAATCAGTAATACAGACATTGTCATCCTGCAAGAAACCTTGCCCTCTCTAGGTTACAGTAGTCCCATCCACGAAACTACCAGGTGGGTGGTATAGAGGAGAGGGACCCACTGGTTGCCCTCTAGGTTACAGAGAGCTGGTAGTCCCATCCACGAAACTACCAGGTGTGAAACAGGGAAGGGACTCAGGGGGTATGCTAATTTGGTATAGAGCAGACCTAACTCACTCCGTTAAATTAATCAAAACAGGAACATTCTACATTTGGCTAGAAATTCAAAAGGATATTATCCTAACAGAGAAAAATGTCCTCCTGTGTGCTACCTATATCCCCCCACTAGAATCCCCATACTTTAATGAAGACAGCTTCTCCGTCCTGGAGGGGGAAATCAATCATTTCCAGGCCCAGGGACATGTACTAGTCTCTGGCGACCTAAATGCCAGATCCAGACACCCTCAGCACACAGGGGGACAAACACCTGCCTGGAGGTGACAGCATTCCCTCCCACATATGCCCCCCTAGGCACAACTATGACAACATAACCAACAAAAACGGGTCACAACTCCTGCAGCTCTGTCGCACGTTTATGGTCATGGTACTTCGAGGGACTAGGTAGGTACACCTATAGCTTATCTCTTGGCAGTAGTACTGTAGACTACTTTATCACTGACCTCAACCCAGAGTCTCTCAGAGCGTTCACAGTCAGTCCACTAACACCTTTATCAGACCACAGCAAAATCACAGTCTACTTAAACAGAGCAATACTCAATCAGAGGCATCAAAGCCAAATGAACTGAGTAACATTAAGGCTATAGATGGAAGGAATGCAGTTTGGAAACCTAAAAAACTAAAACAACAAATTCAATCCCTTTTAGACAATTTCCTGGGTAAAATGTTCCACTGCAATAGTGAAGGTGTAAACTTGGCAGTAGAATATCTTAACAGTATATTTGACCTCTCAGCTTCCCTATCAAATCTAAAAATCTCAAATAGAAAACCGAAGAAAATTAACAAAAATGAATAAACATAAAGACCCGGAAAACCTGAGTCTACGCCTTCACTATGGTGAATCACTGAAACAATACAGAAATACACTACGGAAAAAGAAGGAACAGCATGTCAGAAATCAGCTCAATGTAATTGAAGAATCCATAGACTCTAACCACTTCTGGGAAAATTGGAAATCACTAAACAAACAACAACACGAAGAATTATCTATCCAAAATGTAGATGTACTGTATGTACTGGTAAACCACTTCTCCAATCTTTTGGCTCTATAACAAAGAATAAAGAGCAAAAACATATACATGATCAAATACACATCTTAGACTCAACTATTAAAGACTACCAGAACCCACTGGATTCTCCAATTACATTGAATGAGTTACAGGACAAAATAAAAACCCTCCAACCCAAAAAGGCCTGTGGTGTTGATGGTATCCTCAAAGAAATTATCAAATATACAGACAACAAATTCCAATTGGCTATACTAAAACTCTTTAACATCATCATTAGCTCTGGCATCTTCCCCAATATTTGGAACCAAGGACTGATCACCCCAATCCACAAAAATGGAGACAAATTTGGAATATGCGTCAACAGTAACCTTGGGAAAATCTTCTGCATTATCATTAACAAATTACCGTACAACAGACCATGTATTCACCCTGCACACCCTAATTGACAACCAAACAAACCAAAACAAAGGCAAAGTCTTCTCATGCTTTGTTGATATCAAAAAAGCCTTTGACTCAATTTGGCATGAGGATCTGCTATACAAACTGATGGAAAGTGGTGTTGGGGGTAAAACATACAACATTATAAAATCCATGTACACAAACAACAAGTGTGCGGTTAAAATTGGCAAAAAACACACGCATGTCTTCACACAGGGTCGTGGGGTGAGACAGGGATGCAGCTTAAGCCCCACCCTCTTCAACATATATATCAACGAATTGGCACGAGCACTATAAAAGTCTGCAGCATCCGGCCTCACCCTACTAGAATCCGAAGTCAAATGTCTGCTGTTTGCTGATGATCTGGTGCTTTTGTCACCAACCAAGGAGGGCCTACAGAAGCACCTAGATCTTATGCACAGATTCTGCCAGACCTGGGCCCTGACAGTAAATCTCAGTAAGACCAAAATAATGGTGTTCCAAAAAAGGTCCAGTCACCAGGACCACAAATACAAATTCCATCTAGACACTGTTGCCCTAGAGCACACAAAAAACGATACATACCTTGGCCTAAACATCAGCGCCACAGATAACTTCCACAAAGCTGTGAACGATCTGAGAGACAAGGCAAGAAGGACCTTCTATGCCATCAAAAGGAACATAAATTCAACATGCCAATTAGGATTTGTCTAAAAATACTTGAATCAGTCATAGAGCCCATTGCCCTTTATGGTTGTGAGGTCTGGGGTCCACTCACCAACCAAGACTTCACAAAATGGGACAAACACCAAATTGAGACTCTGCACGCAGAATTCTGCAAAAATATCCTCCGTGTACAACGTAGAACACCAAATAATGCATGCAGAGCAGAATTAGGCCGATACCCGCTAATGATCAAAATAATTATCAAAATCCAGAAAGAGCCGAAAACAAAAAGATAATTACTTGACACATTGGAAAGAATTAACAAAAGAACAGAGCAAACTAGAATGCTATTTGGCCCTAAACAGAGAGTACACAGTGGCAGAAAACCTGACCACTGTGACTGACCCAAAATTAAGGAAAGCCTTGACTATGTACAGACTCAGTGAGCATAGCCTTGGTATTGAGAAAGGCCGCCGTAGGCAGACATGGCTCTCAAGAGAAGACAGGCTATGTGCTCACTGCCCACAAAATGAGGTGGAAACTGAGCTGCACTTCCTAACCTCCTCCCCAATGTATGACCATATTAGAGATACATATTTCCCTCAGATTACACAGATCCACAAAGAATTTGAAAACAAATCCAATTTTGATAAACTCCCAGATCTACTGGGTGTAATACCACAGTGTTCCATCACAGCAGCAAGATGTGTGACCTGTTGCCACGAGAAAAGGGCAACCAGTGAAGAACAAACACCATTGTAAATACAACCCATATTTATGCTTATTTATTTTATCTTGTGTCCTTTAACCATTTGTACATTGTTAAAACACTGTACATATATATAATATGACATTTGTAATATCTTTATTGTTTTGAAACTTCTGTATGTGTAATGTTTACTGTTAATTTTATTGTTTATTTCACTTTTGTATATTATCTACCTCACTTGCTTTGGCAATGTTAACACATGTTTCCCATACCAATAAAGCCCTTGAATTGAATTGAATTGAATTGAGAGAGAGACAGAGAGAGAGAGAGACACAGAGAGAGAGACAGAGAGAGAGACAGACAGAGAGAGAGACAGAAAGAGAGAGAGAGAGACAGAGAGAGAGACAGAGAGAGAGAGACAGAGAGAGAGAGAGAGAGAGAGAGACAGCTAGATGTATATGTAATCTGCAGCTATGTCACTGTGTGTGATGTGTAAATTTAGAAGCACCAATTATTTCTCAGTCCTTTCATTTCTCATCTGTGTTTGACAACGTGTGTGGTGGTGGCTAGCAGGACGTTTGCTGCCTTTTTCTTTGGCTAAACCAACAAGGCTCATCATTTAAAAATTGTATTCGTATGTACAGATGGCCTGAGGTCAAACACATAGTTATTAAGACACATGAAAGTAAACAAAGAAAAACACATTTAGATGTTTTGTTTGAAACGTTCAAACGGCTCTCGCGTGAAGTAGTAACCGACGACATACGCCTAGTTTCCTGAAGGATAAATAAACTCCTCCTCGTGGGCCTGCCTCGATTCGTGGGCTGCCTCGATTCGTGGGTCTGCCTCGATTCGTGGGCCTGCCTCGATTCGTGGGCCTGCCTCGACCGTGGGCCTGCCTCGATTCGTGGGCCTGCCTCGATTCGTGGGTCTGCCTCGATTCGTGGGCCTGACTCGATTCGTGGGTCTGCCTCGATTCGTGGGCCTGCCTCGATTCGTGGGTCTGCCTCGATTCGTGGGTCTGCCTCGATTCGTGGGCCTGCCTCGATTCGTGGGCCTGCCTCGATTCGTGGGCCTGCCTCGATTCGTGGGTCTGCCTCGATTCGTGGGCCTGCCTCGATTCTTGGGTCTGCCTCGATTCGTGGGTCTGCCTCGATTCGTGGGTCTGCCTCGATTCGGGGGTCTGCCTCGATTCGGGGTCTGCCTCGATTCGTGGGTCTGCCTCGATTCGTGGGCCTGCCTCGATCGTGGGTCTGCCTCGATCGTGGGTCTGCCTCGATTCGGGGTCTGCCTCGATTCGTGGGTCTGCCTCGATTCGTGGGCCTGCCTCGATTCGTGGGTCTGCCTCGATTCGTGGGTCTGCCTCAATTAGTGGGTCTGCCTCGATTCGTGGACCTGCCTCGATTCGTGGGCCTGCCTCGATTCGTGGGCCTGCCTCGATTCGTGGGTCTGCCACAAAACAATTGTGGCTGTTCTGAGGACAAAAGAAGGTGCATCTCAGTATTAAGAAGTTAATAATGTTTTGTACACTCAGTGTTTATCAATGAATTGGCAAGGGCACTAGAACAGTCAGCAGCACCCGGCCTCACCCTATTAGAATCTAAAGTCAAATGTCTACTGTTTGCAGATTAATCTGGTGCTTCTGACCCCAACCAAAGAGGGCCTACAGCAGCACCTAGATCTTCTGCACAGATTCTGACAGACCTGGGCCCTGCCAGACCTGGGCCCTGCCAGACCTGGGCCCTGACAGACCTGGGCCTTGCCAGACCTGGGCCCTGACAGACCTGGGCCCTGACAGACCTGGGCACAGACGGACCTGGGGCCTGACGGACCTGGGCCCTGACGGACCTGGGCCCTGACAGACCTGGGCCCTGACAGACCTGGGCACAGACGGATCTGGGGCCTGACAGACCTGAGCCCTGACAGTAAATCTCAGTAAGACAAGCATAATGGTGTTCCAAAAAAAAGGTCTAGTTGCCAGGACAACCAACCAAGGGTACCAGGACCACAGGGGGTACTTGGTCTATCCACAGGGGGTACTTGGTCTATCCACAGGGGGTACTTGAGAAGACTTATGAGACCACAGAACTACTGGTAAAATGCACGAGGGGGTAAAAAAATTGTCACAAGCTTTGTAAAACTACAGGTGTAGACTAACACTGAAAACGCTTTACAACGCTTCCCAACAATGCAGAGAGAAATGTGTTAGCATTAAAATGTGATCACAAGCTATTTATCGAATAATTAACTATGTTTATTATTACATGATTAAATTAATCATGTAACAATTAACTCAGTAACCTGGGGCACCACGGGAAAAGTTTGTTTGACTTCCTCAGGATTGGTGGGTCTAAACGGGACGGTTGAGCTAACGTAGGCTAATGAGATTAGCAACGGTTGTTTTTGTCTTTGTATTATCTTTTACCAGATCTATTGTGTTATATTCTACTACATTCCTTTCACATTTACATAAACGTCAAAGTGTTTCCTTTCAATTGGTACCAAGAAAAGGCAGATCCTTGTCTATCCTCCTTACAACTCTGGTTTATAAAGTGTCTATCCTCCAAACGTTACAGTATTGTTGCTTGAGGTATTTAGTCTCTATTTTTCCTTTATGACGATGACCTGGCCCAATTTTAACTTCCACTGCCCTACTATGTTCCCATTGCCAACGAAATGAGGTGGAAACTCAGCAGCATTTCCTAACCTCCATCTAAATGTATGTCCATATCAGAGACATATTAACTGAATTTGTATTTTAATAAACAAAAACAGAATAGCCTACCTACGGTAAAATGACCCATATATACTATTATCCATATACACTATTACCCATATAAACTATTTCCCATATAAACTATTACCCATATATACTATTACCCATATACACTATTACCCCTATAAACTATTACCCATATAAACTATTACCCATATATACTATTACCCATATATACTATTATCCATATATACTATTACCCTATTACCCATTACCCATAACTATTATCCATTATCCATATATACTATTACACATATAAACTATTACTATAATATATCCCATATATACTATTATCCATATATACTATTACCCATATATACTATTACCCATATAAATTATTACCCATACATACTATTACCCATATAAACTATTATCCATATATACTATTACACTTATAAACTATTACCCATATAATATATTACCCATATATACTATTATCCATATATACTATTACCCATATAAACTATTACCCCTATAAACTATTACCCATATAAACTATTACCCATATAAACTATTACCCATATAATATATTACCCATATACACTATTACCCATATAAACTATTACCCTTACAAACTATTACCCATATAAAACTACTATAAACTATTACCCATATAAACTATAACTATTAATATAAACTATTATCCATATAAACTATTATCCATACATACTATTACCCATATAAACTATTATCCATACATACTATTACCCATATATACTATTACCCATATACTATTACCCATATAAACTATTACCCATATATACCATATAACTATTACCCATATAATATACCCATATATAACTATAAAACTATTACTATTACCATATAAACTATTACCCATATAAACTATTACCCATATAAACTAATACCCGTATATACTATTACTATTACCCATATATACTATTACCCATATATACTATTATCCATATATACTATTACCCATATATACTATTACTATATACTATTACCCATATAACTATTACCCATTACCCATATAAACTATTACTATTATCCATATATACTATTACCCATATATACTACTACCCATATAAACTATTACCCATATACTATTACCCATATAAACTATTACCCATATACTATTACCCATATATACTATTACCCATATATACTATTATCCATATATACTATCACCTATAAACTATCACCCATATAAACTATTACCCATATATACTATTACCCATATATACTATTACCCATATAATATATACCCATATAAACTATTACTATTATCCATATATACTATTACCCATATATACTATTACCCATATAAACTATTACCCCATATTATTACCCATATATACATATATACTAACTATTACTATTACCATATATACTATTACCCATATATCCATATTACTATTACCCATATATACTATTACTATTACCCATTATCCATAAATATACTATTACCCATATATACTATTACCCATATAATTACCCATATAAATTATCTATTACCCATATATATAATAATAATAATATAAAACACTATTATCCATACATACTATTACCCATATATACTACCCCATAAACTATTACCCATATATACTATTACCCATATATACTATTATCCATACATACTATTACCCATATAATATACTATATAATAATAATAATATAAAACCCACTATTATATATATACTATTACCCATATATACTATTACCCATATATACTATTAAACCCCCATATATACTATTACTATAAACTACCCATATAAATTACCCATATTACTATTACCCATATATAATTATCTATTATTACCCATATAATATAATATATAATAATAATAATATAAAACCCCATATACTATTACCCATATTACTATCACCCATATATACTATTACCCATATATACTATTACCCATATATACTATTATCCATACATACTATTACCCTCCATATACTAAAACTATTACTATTATCCATATATACTATTACCCATATATACTACCCATATATACTATTACCTATAATACTATTACCCATATATATTACCCATATAAACTATTACCCATATGTAAACTACAAATATAAACTATTATCCATATATTATCCATACATACATTACCCATATATAATTATCCATATACTATTACCCATACTATTACCCCATATATACTATTACCCATATACTATTACCCATATATACTATTATCCATACATACTATTACCCATATAATATAATATATAATATAATAATATAAAAACTATTACTATTACCCTGTATATACTATTACCCACATAAACTATACTATAAACTAATACCCGTATATACTATTATCCATATACTATTACCCATATATACTATTACCCATATATACAGGCTATTATCCATATTACCCATATAACTATTACCCATATATACTATTACCCATATATACTATTACCCATATATACTATTACCCATATAATATAATATATAATAATAATAATAATAATAATATAAAAACTATTACTCCATATATACTATTACCCATATATACTACTACCCATATAAACTATTACCCATATATACTATTACCCATATATACTATTACCCATATATACTATTACCCATATATACTATTACCCATATATACTATTATCCATATATACTATTATCCATATATACTATCACCCCATATATACTATTACCCATATAAACTATTATCCATATATACTATCACCCATATAAACTATCACCCATATATACTATTACCCATATATACTATTACCCATATATACTATTACCCATATATACTATTACCCATATAATATATAATAATAATAATATAAAACTATTACTATTATCCATATATACTATTACCCATATATACTATTACCCATATAAACTATTACCCATATATACTATTACCCATATATACTATTACCCATATATACTATTACCCATATATACTATTATCCATATATACTATTACCCATATATACTATTACCCATATATACTATTACCCATATATACTATTACCCCATATATACTATTACCCATATATACTATTACCCATATATACTATTATCCATACATACTATTACCCATATATACTATTACCCATATATACTATTACCCCATATATACTATTACCCATATATACTATTATCCATACATACTATTACCCATATAATATATAATAATAATAATATAAAACTATTACTATTATCCATACATACTATTACCCATATATACTATCACCCATATATACTATTACCCATATATACTATTACCCATATATACTATTATCCATACATACTATTACCCATATAATATAATATATAATAATAATAATATAAAACTATTACTATTACCCATATATACTATTACCCATATAAACTATTACCCATATATACTATTACCCATATAAACTATTACCCATATATACTATTACCCATATAAACTATTACCCATATATACTATTACCCATATATACTATTACCCATATATACTATTACCCATATATACTATTACCCATATAAACTATTACCCATATATACTATTACCCATATATACTATTACCCATATATACTATTACCCATATATACTATTACCCATATAAACTATTACCCATATATACTATTACCCATATAAACTATTACCCATATAAACTATTACCCATATAAACTATTACCCATATATACTATTACCCATATAAACTATTACCCATATATACTATTACCCATATAAACTATTACCCATATATACTATTACCCATATAAACTATTACCCATATATTATACCATTTAGCAATCTGATACAGACGCATATTTCCCAGAACACCCTGGGGATTTCATATTTCAGATAGACCCAGTTAAAGTGGGTTATAATTACAGATCTCAGTACAGGATATATATTTAAAGATAGCTGGAACATCACACTATCTCAATACTAATGGGATTAAAATGTAACATATTATTGTGAATGAATTGTGATATTTGTGAAGAAGAAAAAGGCTATAGACAGATCATGCTTACAGGCTGGCCATATGATCCTTCAACCTCCACTGTGTACAGGCTGGCCATATGATCCTTCAACCTCCACTGTGTACAGGCTGGCCATATGATCCTTCAACCTCCACTGTGTACAGGCTGGCCATATGATCCTTCAACCTCCACTGTGTACAGGCTGGCCATATGATCCTTCAACCTCCACTGTGTACAGGCTGGCCATATGATCCTTCAACCTCCACTGTGTACAGGCTGGCCATATGATCCTTCAACCTCCACTGTGTACAGGCTGGCCATATGATCCTTCAACCTCCACTGTGTACAGGCTGGCCATATGATCCTTCAACCTCCACTGTGTACAGGCTGGCATATGATCCTTCAACCTCCACTGTGTACAGGCTGGCCATATGATCCTTCAACCTCCACTGTGTACAGGCTGGCCATATGATCCTTCAACCTCCACTGTGTACAGGCTGGCCATATGATCCTTCAACCTCCACTGTGTACAGGCTGGCCATATGATCCTTCAACCTCCACTGTGTACAGGCTGGCATATGATCCTTCAACCTCCACTGTGAACAGGCTGGCCATATGATCCTTCAACCTCCACTGTGTACAGGCTGGCCATATGATCCTTCAACCTCCACTGTGTACAGGCTGGCATATGATCCTTCAACCTCCACTGTGTACAGGCTGGCCATATGATCCTTCAACCTCCACTGTGTACAGGCTGGCCATATGATCCTTCAACCTCCACTGTGAACAGGCTGGCCATATGATCCTTCAACCTCCACTGTGTACAGGCTGGCCATATGATCCTTCAACCTCCACTGTGTACAGGCTGGCCATATGATCCTTCAACCTCCAAATCAAATCAAATCAAATTTATTTATATAGCCCTTCAAACCCATCAGCTGATATCTCAAAGTGCTGTACAGAAACCCAGCCTAAAACCCCAAACAGCAAACAATGCAGGTGTAGAAGCACGACCATATGATACTTCATCGAGAGGGCAGTGCGGAGTCTTAGAGGGAGATACTGGTGGCCCACGCTGGCTTAGGATGTGAGATTTTATGTCTCTTCCTGCTCCGTGTGCGCTCAGAGCAAGGCTCCTCGGCACTTGCCTAGAGGGAAGCGCTCCAAGCACACCTGGAAAACCGTCCAGGAATCGCTAAGGTTAGCGGGAGAACGGCTGTGTCTCTCCTCAGGCCGGTGGTGGCTGGTCCCCTGCAAGACGGTGAGGTGCCTGAGGTCCCTCCTCCCCCTCTGGACATCGAGGGGTCCCCGCGTTCACAGTACGTGGCATTCTGGACTCGAGACGCCGGGTGAGGGGCATACAGTACCTCGTGGACTGGGAGGGGTACAGTCCGGTGGGGGACATTTTAGACCCTTCTCTCCTGAGAGATTTCCACCGCCTCCACCCGGATCGCCCGGCGCCTTGTCGTCCTCGAGGCCAGTGGCGGCGCGCTGCGGGAGCCGCGCGTCAGGGGGGCACTGTCACGACTTCCCCCAAAGTTGGCTCCCCTGTTCGGGCGGTGCTCGGCGGTCATCGTCACCGTCCTACTAGCCGCTACCGATCCCTTTTCGTTTGTCTGTTGGTTTTGTCTCATTAGTTTCACCTGTGTGTATTTTGGTTGAATTAGCTTCCCTATGTAGTAGTTTGACCCGCCCTTGTTTTGTGCGGGATTGTCTTTTGTTACGGGTGTATATATTAGGTCTTAGTGTATTTTCTTTTCTTTACTGGACACCCTGTGGTTTTGAGTTGTCTGCTATAGTGTCCTGCGCCCTGTATTGTATTGGGCTTATCAGTTTGGTGTGCAATAGTAAAGCACTTTACTCCGTTACTCTCTCTCTGCGTATCTTCCTGCACACCCACCTAGTCCCGCGTGACACTGCTTCTAGACTACAGGAGCCAGAAGGGATAATAGAACTGAACCAACAGCAGGAATAATAGAACTGAACCAACAGCAGGGATATAAGAACTGAACCAACAGCAGGACTAATAGAACTGAACCAACAGCAGGACTAATAGAACTGAACCAACAGCAGGACTAATAGAACTGAACCAACAGCAGGGATATAAGAACTGAACCAACAGCAGGACTAATAGAACTGAACCAACAGCAGGACTAATAGAACTGAACCAACAGCAGGACTAATAGAACTGAACCAACAGCAGGGATATAAGAACTGAACCAACAGCAGGACTAATAGAACTGAACCAACAGCAGGGATATAAGAACTGAACCAACAGCAGGACTAATAGAACTGAACCAACAGCAGGACTAATAGAACTGAACCAACAGCAGGACTAATAGAACTGAACCAACAGCAGGACTAATAGAACTGAACCAACAGCAGGACTAATAGAACTGAACCAACAGCAGGACTAATAGAACTGAACCAACAGCAGGACTAATAGAACTGAACCAACAGCAGGGATATAAGAACTGAACCAACAGCAGGACTAATAGAACTGAACCAACAGCAGGACTAATAGAACTGAACCAACAGCAGGACTAATAGAACTGAACCAACAGCAGGGATATAAGAACTGAACCAACAGCAGGACTAATAGAACTGAACCAACAGCAGGACTAATAGAACTGAACCAACAGCAGGGATATAAGAACTGAACCAACAGCAGGACCAGGAACTGAACCAACAGGGACTAATAGAACTGAACCAACAGCAGGACTAAGTACGAACTGAACCAACATCAGGGATATAATAACTGAAAGGGACAGCAGGGATATAAGAACTGAACCAACAGCAGGGATATAAGAACTGAACCAACAGCAGGACTAATAGAACTGAACCAACAGCAGGACTAATAGAACTGAACCAACAGCAGGACTAAAAGAACTGAACCAACAGCAGGAATATAAGAACTGAACCAACAGCAGGGACTAATAGAACTGAACCAACAGCAGGACTAATAGAACTGAACCAACAGCACTAATAGAACTGAACCAACAGCAGGACTAATAGAACTGAACCAACAGCAGGGATATAAGAACTGAACCAACAGCAGGACTAATAGAACTGAACCAACAGCAGGACTAATAGAACTGAACCAACAGCAGGGACTAAAAGAACTGAACCAACAGCAGGAATATAAGAACTGAACCAACAGCAGGACTAATAGAACTGAACCAACAGCAGGACTAATAGAACTGGAACCAACAGCAGGGATATAAGAACTGAACCAACAGCAGGACTAATAGAACTGAACCAACAGCAGATATAAGAACTGAACCAACAGCAGGACTAATAGAACTGAACCAACAGCAGGACTAATAGAACTGAACCAACAGCAGGGATATAAGAACTGAACCAACAGCAGGACTAATAGAACTGAACCAACAGCAGGACTAATAGAACTGAACCAACAGCAGGAAATAAGAACTGAACCAACAGCAGGACTAATAGAACTGAACCAACAGCAGGACTAATAGAACTGAACCAACAGCAGGACTAATAGAACTGAACCAACAGCAGGACTAAAAGAACTGAACCAACAGCAGGAATATAAGAACTGAACCAACAGCAGGACTAATAGAACTGAACCAACAGCAGGACTAATAGAACGTGAACCAACAGCAGGACTAATAGAACTGAACCAACAGCAAGGACTAATAGAACTGAACCAACAGCAGGACTAATAGAACTGAACCAGGTTGGACTAATGAAGGAACCAACAGTAGGACTAATAGGCTGAACCTGGAGGACTAATATGAACCAACAGCAGGACTAATAGAACTGAACCAACAGCAGGGATATAAGAACTGAACCAACAGCAGGACTAATAGAACTGAACCAACAGCAGGACTAATAGAACTGAACAAGCAGGACTAATAGAACTGAACCAACAGCAGGACTAATAGAACTGAACCAACAGCAGGACTAATAAACTGAACCAACAGCAGGACTAATGAACTGAACCAACAGCAGGGATATAAGAACTGAACCAACAGCAGGACTAATAGAACAGAACCAACAGCAGGACTAATAGAACTGAACCAACAGCAGGACTAATAGAACAGAACCAACAGAGGGATATCTTTGAACCAACAGGGACTAATAGAAAGCAAAACCAACAGCAGGACTAATAGAACTGAACCAACAGCAGGGATATAAGAACTGAACCAACAGCAGGACTAATAGAACTGAACCAACAGCAGGACTAATAGAACTGAACCAACAGCAGGACTAAAAGAACTGAAATGTATCAGGGATATAATAACTGAACCAACAGCAGGGATATAAGAACTGAACCAACAGCAGGACTAATAGAACTGAACCAACAGCAGGACTAATAGAACTGAACCAATAGCAGGACTAAAAGAACTAACCAACAGCAGGAATACTAAGAACTGAACCAACAGCAGGACTAATAGAACTGAACCAACAGCAGGACTAATAGAACTGAACCAACAGCAGGACTAATAGAACTGAACCAACAGCAGGACTAATAGAACTGAACCAACAGCAGAATATAAGAACTGAACCAACAGCAGGACTAATAGAACTGAACCAACAGCAGGACTATAGAACTGAACCAACAGCAGGACTAAAAGAACTGAACCAACAGCAGGAATATAAGAACTGAACCAACAGCAGGACTAATAGAACTGAACCAACAGCAGGACTAATAGAACTGAACCAACAGCAGGGATATATAGAACTGAACCAACAGCAGGACTAATAGAACTGAACCAACAGCAGGGATATAAGAACTGAACCAACAGCAGGACTAATAGAACTGAACCAACAGCAGGACTAATAGAACTGAACCAACAGCAGGGATATAAGAACTGAACCAACAGCAGGACTAATAGAACTGAACCAACAGCAGGACTAATAGAACTGAACCAACAGCAGGACTAATAGAACTGAACCAACAGCAGGACTAATAGACTAATAGACTGAACCAACAGCAGGACTAATAGAACTGAACCAACAGCAGGACTAATAGAACTGAACCAACAGCAGGACTAAAAGAACTGAACCAACAGCAGGAATATAAGAACTGAACCAACAGCAGGACTAATAGAACTGAACCAACAGCAGGACTAATAGAACTGAACCAACAGCAGGACTAATAGAGAACTGAACCAACAGCAGGACTAATAGAACTGAACCAACAGCAGGACTAATAGAACTGAACCAACAGCAGGACTAATAGAACTGAACCAACAGCAGGACTAATAGAACTGAACCAACAGCAGGACTAATAGAACTGAACCAACAGCAGGACTAATAGAACTGAACCAACAGCAGGGATATAAGAACTGAACCAACAGCAGGACTAATAGAACTGAACCAACAGCAGGGATATAAGAACTGAACCAACAGCAGGACTAATAGAACTGAACCAACAGCAGGACTAATAGAACTGAACCAACAGCAGGACTAAAGAACTGAACCAACAGCAGGAATATAAGAACTGAACCAACAGCAGGACTAATAGAACTGAACCAACAGCAGGACTAATAGAACTGAACCAACAGCAGGACTAATAGAACTGAACCAACAGCAGGACTAATAGAACTGAACCAACAGCAGGACTAATAGAACTGAACCAACAGCGGGACTAATAGAACTGAATCAACAGCAGGACTAAAAGAACTGAACCAACATCAGGGATATAAGAACTGAACCAACAGCAGGGATATAAGAACTGAACCAACAGCAGGGATATAAGAACTGAACCAACAGCAGGACTAATAGAACTGAACCAACAGCAGGACTAATAGAACTGAACCAACAGCAGGACTAATAGAACTGAACCAACAGCAGGACTAATAGAACTGAACCAACAGCAGGACTAATAGAACTGAACCAACAGCAGGACTAATAGAACTGAACCAACAGCAGGACTAATAGAACTGAACCAACAGCAGGACTAATAGAACTGAACCAACAGCAGGACTAATAGAACTGAACCAACAGCAGGACTAATAGAACTGAACCAACAGCAGGGATATAATAACTGAACCAACAGCAGGAATATAAGAACTGAACCAACAGCAGGACTAATAGAACTGAACCAACAGCAGGACTAATAGAACTGAACCAACAGCAGGACTAATAGAACTGAACCAACAGCAGGACTAATAGAACTGAACCAACAGCAGGATAAAAGAACTGAACCAACAGCAGGACTAATAGAACTGAACCAACAGCAGGGATATAAGAACTGAACCAACAGCAGGACTAATAGAACTGAACCAACAGCAGGACTAATAGAACTGAACCAACAGCAGGACTAATAGAACTGAACCAACAGCAGGACTAATAGAACTGAACCAACAGCAGGACTAATAGAACTGAACCAACAGCGGGACTAATAGAACTGAACCAACAGCAGGACTAAAAGAACTGAACCAACATCAGGGATATAAGAACTGAACCAACAGCAGGACTAATAGAACTGAACCAACAGCAGGGATATAAGAACTGAACCAACAGCAGGACTAATAGAACTGAACCAACAGCAGGACTAATAGAACTGAACCAACAGCAGGACTAATAGAACTGAACCAACAGCAGGGATATAAGAACTGAACCAACAGCAGGACTAATAGAACTGAACCAACAGCAGGACTAATAGAACTGAACCAACAGCAGGACTAATAGAACTGAACCAACAGCAGGACTAATAGAACTGAACCAACAGCAGGACTAATAGAACTGAACCAACAGCAGGACTAATAGAACTGAACCAACAGCAGGACTAATAGAACTGAACCAACAGCAGGACTAATAGAACTGAACCAACAGCAGGGATATAAGAACTGAACCAACAGCAGGACTAATAGAACTGAACCAACAGCAGGACTAATAGAACTGAACCAACAGTTGGGATATAAGAACTGAACCACCAGCAGGACTAATAGAACTGAACCAACAGCAGGACTAATAGAACTGAACCAACAGCAGGACAAATAGAACTGAACCAACAGCAGGACAAATAGAACTGAACCAACAGCAGGACAAATAGAACTGAACCAACAGCAGGAATATAAGAAATCTCCGATGGAGATTTGGCCATGAAACTTGGTATGTAAAACCTCATGTTTATGTCTTTAGTGGCTGTGTGAATATAAAGTCACTGCAACCTTGGATGGCTGCACCCTTTCAGTTGGTGGTACTATAGATGGATGTCATTGACACCAGACCAGTTGACACCAGACCAGTTGGTGGTACTATAGAGGTCATTGACACCAGACCAGTTGGTGGTACTATAGAGGTCATTGACACCAGACCAGTTGGTGGTACTATAGAGGTCATTGACACCAGACCAGTTGGTGGTACTATAGAGGTCATTGACACCAGACCAGTTGGTGGTACTATAGAGGTCATTGACACCAGACCAGTTGACACCAGACCAGTTGGTGGTACTATAGAGGTCATTGACACCAGACCAGTTGGTGGTACTATAGAGGTCATTGACACCAGACCAGTTGGTGGTACTATAGAGGTCATTGACACCAGACCAGTTGGTGGTACTATAGAGGTCATTGACACCAGACCAGTTGGTGGTACTATAGAGGTCATTGACACCAGACCAGTTGGTGGTACTATAGAGGTCATTGACACCAGACCAGTTGGTGGTACTATAGAGGTCATTGACACCAGACCAGTTGGTGGTACTATAGAGGTCATTGACACCAGACCAGTTGATACCAGACCAGTTGGTGGTACTATAGAGGTCATTGACACCAGACCAGTTGGTGGTACTATAGAGGTCATTGACACCAGACCAGTTGGTGGTACTATAGAGGTCATTGACACCAGACCAGTTGGTGGTACTATAGAGGTCATTGACACCAGACCAGTTGGTGGTACTATAGATGTCATTGACACCAGACCAGTTGGTGGTACTATAGAGGTCATTGACACCAGACCAGTTGGTGGTACTATAGAGGTCATTGACACCAGACCAGTTGGTGGTACTATAGAGGTCATTGACACCAGACCAGTTGGTGGTACTATAGATGTCATTGACACCAGACCAGTTGGTGGTACTATAGAGGTCATTGACACCAGACCAGTTGGTGGTACTATAGAGGTCATTGACACCAGACCAGTTGGTGGTACTATAGAGGTCATTGACACCAGACCAGTTGGTGGTACTATAGAGGTCATTGACACCAGACCAGTTGGTGGTACTATAGAGGTCATTGACACCAGACCAGTTGGTGGTACTATAGAGGTCATTGACACCAGACCAGTTGGTGGTACTATAGATGTCATTGACACCAGACCAGTTGGTGGTACTATAGATGTCATTGACACCAGACCAGTTGGTGGTACTATAGAGGTCATTGACACCAGACCAGTTGGTGGTACTATAGAGGTCATTGACACCAGACCAGTTGGTGGTACTATAGAGGTCATTGGCACCAGACCAGTTGGTGGTACTATAGAGGTCATTGACACCAGACCAGTTGGTGGTACTATAGAGGTCATTGACACCAGACCAGTTGCTGGTACTATAGAGGTCATTGACACCAGACCAGTTGGTGGTACTTATCATTGACACCAGACCAGTTGGTGGTACTTTGGAGGTCATTGACACCAGACCAGTTGGTGGTACTATAGAGGTCATTGACACCAGACCAGTTGGTGGTACTATAGAGGTCATTGGCACCAGACCAGTTGGTGGTATTATAGAGGTCATTGACACCAGACCAGTTGGTGGTACTATAGAGGTCATTGACACCAGACCAGTTGGTGGTACTCTAGATGTCATTGACACCAGTGGTTACTTGAGCAATAACTAGTGATTAGAGGACTTTATCTCAATTAATAAATGTTAGATTTAAATTATGCAGACAAACAATGTGAAATATTTAGATGAGTACATCTGTATAATCACGTATTGTTGCCATATCATGTGGTTTGAACGTGAAAAGTGGATCTGTTATTCTGGAAAATGTGAAATCGGAAGTCCTGCCTGTGTTATAGCTATGCGAGTGTATTGATGCATTTTGGAATGCTAATGTTGAGTAACCCAACTGAGATCTAAATCATTTTCACAAAGTGCTTTCTTTGTTTTTACTTGTTCTCCAACTGACCTTTCTGTCATCCTGTGAACCCCTTTCATTGCTGCTCACAGCTCCAACTGCCCTTTCTGTCATCCTGTGAACCCCTTTCATTGCTGCTCACAGCTCCAACTGCACTTTCTGTCATCCTGTGAACCCCTTTCATTGCTGCTCACAGCTCCAACTGCCCTTTCTGTCATCCTGTGAACCCTTTCATTGCTGCTCACAGCTCCAACTGCACTTTCTGTCATCCTGTGAACCCCTTTCATTGCTGCTCACAGCTCCAACTGCCCTTCTGTCATCCTGTGAATCCCTTTCATTGCTGCTCACAGCTCCAACTGCACTTTCTGTCATCCTGTGAACCCCTTTCATTGCTGCTCACAGCTCCAACTGACATTTCTGTCATCCTGTGAACCCCTTTCATTGCTGCTCAGAGCTCCAACTGCCCTTTCTGTCATCCTGTGAACCCCTTTCATTGCTGCTCACAGCTCCAACTGCCCTTTCTGTCATCCTGTGAACCTTTCATTGCTGCTCACAGCTCCAACTGACCTTTCTGTCATCCTGTGAACCCCTTTCATTGCTGCTCACAGCTCCAACTGCCCTTTCTGTCATCCTGTGAACCCCTTTCATTGCTGCTCACAGCTCCAACTGCCCTTTCTGTCATCCTGTGAACCCTTTCATTGCTGCTCACAGCTCCAACTGCCCTTTCTGTCATTCTGTGAACCCTTTCATTGCTGCTCACAGCTCCAACTGATCTTTCTGTCATCCTGTGAACTCCCTTTCATTGCTGCTCACAGCTCCAACTGACCTTTCTGTCATCCTGTGAACCCCTTTCATTGCTGCTCACAGCTCCAACTGCCCTTTCTGTCATCCTGTGAACCCCTTTCATTGCTGCTCACAGCTCCAACTGACCTTTCTGTCATCCTGTGAACCCCTTTCATTGCTGCTCACAGCTCCAACTGACCTTTCTGTCATCCTGTGAACCCTTTCATTGCTGCTCACAGCTAGATTTGTTTATGTTGTTTTTGTTTATGTTGTTTTTTGTTTCTTCTCACTTTTGTTTATTGTTTATTTCAATTACTTTTGCTGTGTAAACAAATGTTTACCATGCCAATAAAGCCCATTCAATTGAATTGAATTGAGAGAGAGAAAGAGAGAGAAAAAATAGAGAGAGAAAGGGGGAGAAAGACAAGAGAGTTAGAGAGTAAGAGAGAGCGTCAGAGAGAGAGAGGGTAGGAGATATATAGAGAGGGAAGGGAGGGAGATAGAGAGAGATAGAGGGGAGGAAGACAGAGATGGGGAGGGAGGGAGGGAGGGGAGGGAGGGAGGGTGGGAGGGAGGAGGGAGGGAGGGGAGGGAGGAGGGAGGGGAGGGAGGGAGGGAGGGAGGGAGGGAAAAGGGTTTTAGTCTGGCATAGGTTCTGCTGACAGAATAAAATTCTGATTCAGAGTCATATCTCTCCTCTGCAGCATGGGGATAATATCTCCTAGAGTGGAGGGGGTGGAGAGGGAGGGGTGAAACAGAGGTGGGATAAAGAGGAGACAGAGAAGGATGAAGGGAGAGTCAACACTGGTGATATTTAACTTTCTGCCACCTTTGAGGTGGATTAGCCTACTATAATATTAGAGATGAAAAGATAGACATGATGAATAGATAGATATGATGAAATGATAGATAGACATGATTAATAGATAGACATGGTGAATAGATCGATAGACATGATGAATAGATAGACAGACATGATGAATAGATAGATAGACTTATTTAAATAGAATAGACAGACATGATGAATAGATAGATAGACATGATGAATAGATAGATAGACATGATGAATAGATAGATAGACATGATGAATAGATAGATAGACATGATGAATAGATAGATAGACATGATGAATAGATCGATAGACATGATGAATAGATAGACATGATGAATAGATAGATAGACATGATGAATAGATAGACATGATGAATAGATAGACAGACATGATGAATAGATAGATAGACATGATGAATAGATAGACAGACATGATGAATAGATAGATAGATATGATGAAATGATAGATAGACAGACATGATGAATAGATAGACAGACATGATGAATAGATAGATAGACATGATGAATAGATAGATAGACATGATGAATAGATAGATAGACATGATGAATAGATAGATAGACATGATGAATAGATAGATAGACATGATGAATAGATAGATAGACATGATGAATAGATAGATAGACATAGATAGAATAGATAGATAGACATGATGAATAGATAGATAGACATGATGAATAGATAGATAGACATGATGAATAGATAGATAGACATGATGAATAGATAGATAGACATGATGAATAGATAGATAGACATGATGAATAGATAGATAGACATGATGAATAGATAGACATGATGAATAGATAGACATGATGAATGATGAATGATGAATAGATAGACATGATGAATAGATAGACAGACATGATGAATAGATAGACATGATGAATAGATAGACATGATGAATAGATAGATATGATGAATAGATAGAATAGATAGATAGACATGATGAATAGATAGACAGACATGATGAATAGATAGACAGACATGATGAATAGATATAGACATGATGAATAGATAGACAGACATGATGAATAGATAGATAGATATGATGAATAGATAGACATGATGAATAGATAGATAGACATGATGATGATGAATAGATAGATAGACATGATGAATAGATAGATAGACATGATGAATAGATAGATAGACATGATGAATAGATAGATAGACATGATGAATAGATAGACATGATGAATAGATAGACATGATGAATAGATAGATAGACATGATGAATAGATAGACAGACATGATGAATAGATAGATAGACATGATGAATAGATAGACAGACATGATGAATAGATAGATAGACATGATGAATAGAATAGACATGATGAATAGATAGACATGATGAATAGATAGACAGACATGATGAATAGATAGACAGACATGATGAATAGATAGATAGACATGATGAATAGATAGATAGACATGATGAATATAGATAGACATGATGAATGAATAGATAGACATGATGAATAGATAGATAGACATGATGAATAGATAGATATGATGAATAAATAGACATGATGAATAGATAGACAGACATGATGAATAGATAGACATGATGAATAGATAGAGGAGACATGATGAATAGATAGATAGACATGATGAATAGATAGACAGACATGATGAATGAATAGACATGATGAATAGATAGATAGACATGATGAATAGATAGATAGACATGATGAATAGATAGACATGATGAATAGATAGATAGACATGATGAATAGATAGACAGACATGATGAATAGATAGACATGATGAATAGATAGATAGACATGATGAATAGATAGATAGACATGATGAATAGATAGACAGACATGATGAATAGATAGACATGATGAATAGATAGATAGACATGATGAATAGATAGACATGATGAATAGATAGATAGACATGATGAATAGATAGACATGATGAATAGATAGACAGACATGATGAATAGATAGACAGACATGATGAATAGATAGACAGACATGATGAATAGATAGATATGAATATGATGAATAGAATAGATAGACTTGATGAATAGATAGACATGATGAATAGATAGACAGACATGATGAATAGATAGATAGACATGATGAATAGATAGATATGATGAATAAAGATAGACATGATGAATAGATAGATATACATGATGAATTAAATGATGATAGATAGACATGATGAATAGATAGATAGACATGATGAATAGATAGATAGACATGATGAATAGATAGACAGACATGATGAATAGATAGACAGACATGATGAATAGATAGATAGACATGATGAATAGATAGACAGACATGATGAATAGATAGACAGACATGATGAATAGATAGATAGACATGATGAATAGATAGATAGACATGATGAATAGATAGACAGACATGATGAATAGATAGATAGACATGATGAATAGATAGATATGATAGACATGATGAATAGATAGACAGACATGATGAATTAATAGACATGATGAATAGATAGATAGACATGATGAATAGATAGATAGACATGATGAATAGATAGATAGACATGATGAATAGATAGACATGATGAATAGATAGATAGACATGATGAATAGATAGATAGACATGATGAATAGATAGATAGACATGATGAATAGATAGACATGATGAATAGATAGATAGACATGATGAATAGATAGATAGACATGATGAATAGATAGATAGACATGATGAATAGATATAGACATGATGAATAGATAGATAGACATGATGAATAGATAGATAGACATGATGAATAGATAGATAGACATGATGAATAGATAGATATGATGAATAAATGGATGATGAATAGATAGACAGACATGATGAATAGATAGATAGACATGATGAATAGATAGACATGATGAATAGATAGATAGACATGATGAATAGATAGATAGACATGATGAATAGATAGACATGATGAATAGATAGATAGACATGATGGGAATAGATAGATAGACATGATGAATAGATAGATAGACATGATGAATAGATAGACAGACATGATGAATAGATAGATAGACATGATGAATAGATAGATATGATAGATAAATAGACATGATGAATAGATAGACAGACATGATGAATAGATAGATAGACTTGATGAATAGATAGACATGATGAATAGATAGATAGACATGATGAATAGATAGATAGACATGATGAATAGATAGATAGACATGATGAATAGATAGATAGACATGATGAATAGATAGATAGACATGATGAATAGATAGACAGACATGATGAATAGATAGATAGACATGATGAATAGATAGACTTGATGAATAGATAGACAGACATGATGAATAGATAGACATGATGAATAGATAGATAGACAAGATGAATAGATAGACAAGATGAATAGATAGATAGACATGAAATAGATAGATAGACATGATGAATAGATAGATAGACATGATGAATAGATAGACATGATGAATAGATAGACATGATGAATAGATAGACATAGAATAGATAGACATGATGAATAGATAGACAGACATGATGTATAGATAGACATGATGAATAGATAGATAGACATGATGAATAAATAAATAAACATGATGAATAGATAGATAGACATGATGAATAGATAGACATGATGAATAGATAGACATGATGAATAGATAGATAGACATGATGAATAATAGATAGACATGATGAATAGATAGATAGACATGATGAATAGATAGACATGATGAATAGATAGATAGACATGATGAATAGATAGACATGATGAATAGATAGATAGACATGATGAATAGATAGATAGACATGATGAATAGATAGATAGACATGATGAATAGATAGATAGACATGATGAATAGATAGATAGACATGATGAATAGATAGATAGACATGATGAATAGATAGATAGACTTGATGAATAGATAGACAGACATGATGAATAGATAGACAGACATGATGAATAGATAGACATGATGAATAGATAGATAGACAAGATGAATAGATAGACAGGATGAATAGATAGATAGACATGATGAATAGATAGATAGACATGATGAATAGATAGATAGACATGATGAATAGATAGATAGACATGATGAATAGATAGATAGACATGATGAATAGATAGACATGATGAATAGATAGACATGATGAATAGATAGACAGACATGATGAATAGATAGACATGATGAATAGATAGACATGATGAATAGATAGATAGACATGATGAATAGATAGACATGATGAATAGATAGATAGACATGATGAATAGATAGACATGATGAATAGATAGACAGACATGATGAATAGATAGACAGACATGATGAATAGATAGACAGACATGATGAATAGATAGACATGATGAATAGATAGATAGACATGATGAATAGATAGACATGATGAATAGATAGATAGACATGATGAATAGATAGATAGACATGATGAATAGATAGACATGCTGAATAGATAGATAGACATGATGAATAGATAGATAGACATGATGAATAGATAGATAGACATGATGAATAGATAGATAGACATGATGAATAGATAGATAGACATGATGAATAGATAGATAGACATGATGAATAGATAGATAGACATGATGAATAGATAGATAGACATGATGAATAGATAGATAGACATGATGAATAGATAGATAGACATGATGAATAGATAGATAGACATGATGAATAGATAGATAGACATGATGAATAGATAGATAGACATGATGAATAGATAGATAGACATTATGAATAGATAGATAGACATGATGAATAGATAGACATGAAGAATAGATAGACATGAAGAATAGATAGATAGACATGATGAATAGATAGATAGACATGATGAATAGATAGATAGACATTATGAATAGATAGATAGACATAGATAGATAGACATGATGAATAGATAGATAGACATGATGAATAGATAGACAGACATGATGAATAGATAGACAGACATGATGAATAGATAGATAGACATGATGAATAGATAGACAGACATGATGAATAGATAGACAGACATGATGAATAGATAGATAGACATGATGAATAGATAGATAGACATGATGAATAGATAGACAGACATGATGAATAGATAGATAGACATGATGAATAGATAGACAGACATGATGAATAGATAGACATGAAGAATAGATAGATATAAGAGATAGATAGATAGACATGATGAATAGATAGATAGACATGATGAATAGATAGACATGATGAATAGATAGATAGATATGATTAATAGATAGATAGACATGAAGAATAGATAGATAGACATGAAGAATAGATAGACAGACATGATGAATAGATAGATAGACATGATGAATAGATAGACATGATGAATAGATAGACATGATGAATAGATAGACAGACATGATGAATAGATAGATAGACATGATGAATAGATAGACATGATGAATAGATAGACAGACATGATGAATAGATAGATAGACATGATGAATAGATAGACATGATGAATAGATAGACATGAAGAATAGATAGATAGACATGATGAATAGATAGATAGACATGAAGAATAGATAGATAGACATGAAGAATAGATAGATAGACATGATGAATAGATAGATAGACATGATGAATAGATAGACATGATGAATAGATAGATAGACATGATGAATAGATAGACATGATGAATAGATAGATAGACATGATGAATAGATAGACAGACATGATGAATAGATAGATAGACATGATGAATAGATAGACATGAGATAGATAGATAGACATGATGAATAGATAGACAGACATGATGAATAGATAGATAGACATGATGAATAGATAGACAGACATGATGAATAGATAGATAGACATGATGATAGACATGATGAATAGATAGATAGATATGATTAATAGATAGATAGACATGATGAATAGATAGATAGACATGATGAATAGACTGGAGACCCCGGACTGGAGACCCCGGACCCCGGACTGGAGACCCCGGACCCGACTGTCGCCAGAAGCTCTGGACAGTGGAGGCGCACTGGAGGCTTGATGCGGTGCCGGCACTGGTGGTACCGGGCTGGGGACACGCACCAGGGCGAGTGCGGGAAGAGGCACAGGACGTACTGGACTATGGAGGTGCACTGAGATCTGGAGCGTAGAGCTGGCACAATGCGTCCTAGCTGGATGCTCACTTGAGCCCGGCAAATGCGTGGAGCTGAATAGAGCGCACCGGGCAGTGAATACGCACTGGAGAAACAAGGACACACTGGGCTGTGAAGGCGTACTGGTGATACAGTGCGTATAGAAGCCGGCGCAGGATATCCTGGTCCGAAGAGGTGTACTGGAGACCAGGAGCGTTGAGCCGGCACCATCCGTCCTGGCTGGATGCCCACTCTAGCGAGGCAAATGCGTGGAGCTGGAATAGAGCGCACCGGGCAGTGAATGCAAACTGGAGACACCGTGCACATCACCGCATAACAAGGTGCCTGACCAGTCACACGCTCCCCACGGCACGAGGAGTTGGCTCAGGTCTAAACCCTACCTCCGCCACTCTCCCCGTGTCCCCCCCCCAAAATGTTTTGGAGCTGCCTCTCGGGTTTCCGTGCCGGCCGTGAACGTTGCCGTTCCTCTATCTGCTTCCAGGATCCTGTCCGCCGCCATAACTTCCTCCCATGTCCATGATGTCCTCTACTCGTCTGTCTCCCGAGCCCAGGATGTCCGCTCCTCTTGAACAC